>NW_017671720.1:120299-152818 GCF_001879085.1 Nicotiana attenuata | reverse complement strand
CCTCTGTTCTCCAGGCAGGCTCCTGACTGCTGAAACTTGAAATGTATGCCTCTGTTCTCCAGGCGGGCTCCTGACTTCTGAAACTTGCCAGGCAGGCGCCTGACTGCTGAAACTTGAAATGTATGCCTCTGTTCTCCAGGCGGGCTCCTGACTGCTGAAACTTGAAACGTATGCCTCTGTTCTCCAGGCGGGCTCCTAACTTCAACAAAATAAACCACAAAGGAAATTTTCTGCCCCAGTTTGGTAACTGGGTACATGCGTAAGTGTTAAACTGAATTATTCTACCAACTATTATAAGAATTTGAAAGCTAAGTCCTATTATCCAGGGAGGTCCTGACCACTTCTAATATTTATGAACCTAAGTTATATCCTCTAGAGGTATTACTCCCACTACATTTGTTGTCTAAAAGGTCTTAAACTACTCCCCATTATCCAGGTGGGTCCTGACAACTTCTAGTTAAAAGATAGTTTTACCCTAAATTATATCTACTGAAGGTACGACTCCCACTATATATCTTGTTATCTGAAACGAACTTTAAATCTACATCCCATTATCCAGGGGGGTCCTAAAAACTCCTAATTGAATCCTATCTTAAACGTGCAAACTTTGAAACCAACTTATATTCCTATTTATGCTAAATTATGCTACTCATGATTGTTTTGAACTTTAAACTATGTCCCATTTTCCAGGAGGGTCCTGAAAGTTTCTAGTCATACCTGTTTGGGTGCTACCTTCCCTTAAGGCGGGTTTCTCCGAAATGACAAAATTTCTGCCCCTGTTTCAATCAAAGAAAAATCTTGTCAATTTTAAAAAATAGTGGCTAGTTGCTGGCGTTCTTGCTAGGTACATCCCTGCTGCTGGGCTTCACTCCGTCCCGCTTTCCTGGCCTTGCCTTGAATCCCCTTGAATTCCTGACCGAATTTCAACCCCTTGACTCTGACGACCCAAGTGTTCTATCCCATATTGTTGTTTTTGTGTTTCCGACCCCTCTTTTGGTATTTCACTTCTTCCCCACAATAATCCAACTAATCCAAGAATGAAACTTCCAGTGGTCCTTTATGACTTCCTTTGCTTTTGGCCATCTTTGATATACTCTGGCCCTATCTGTGCAACTAGGGAGCTGGTAGTTAGCTTTGATATTCCTTCCTTTGTTTCGAACAAAACTGACACTGAAACATCCTAGAGATGGACCTCAAAGAATGAAATGCAATGACCTTGAGGGTTAAGGATAAACAGAATCCGCGAACGGATGATTCGTAATGACGAAAGAAGAGAATAAGACTTATCTGAGTGGAGATGCCGGTACCATTGAGCATGCCATGCATTTTGGATTAATCAACCCAGTCTGTCTACCAATCAACTTCGATCGCCACATTTGCTGTTCCGGACTTTCACAACCTGTTTTTTTTTATCCAAACCCAAACCTTGCTCGTCTTGCAATATCTTGAGCATCTTTTGACCACGGACATGTCTCTTTTACCTAAAAACTCACCTTTGTCTTACGGTGCCCGTGAGGGTTTTCACCAATAAGACTCTCTCAACAGTTTATATATACAATTCAATNGGAAGAGAAGAGGACTTATCTGAGTGGAACAGCTGGTACCATTGATCATGCCATGCATTTTGGATTAACCGGCCCGGTCTGTCCAACCAACCAACTTTCGATTGCCACATTTGCTACTCCGGACTTTCATAACCGGATTTTTCACCCAAACCCAAACCTTGCTCATCTTGCAGTGTCTTGAGCAGCTTTCAACCACAGACTTGTTTCATTTGCCCATCTGAAAACTCACCTTCGTCTTACGGTGCCCGCGAGGGTTTTCACCAATAAGACTCTCTCATTTTTTGATTTATCTCAACTCACTTCGCCTTACGGTGCCCGTGGGGTTTTCACCAATAAGACTCTCTCATTTTTTATTTCTCTCAACTCACGTCTCCTTACGGTGCCCGCGAGGGTTTTCACCAATAAGACTCTCTCATTTTCATCATTTTCCATCTGGTACCAAAGTGTTGTCCTTGACATGAATCACTTTTAACTTGCTCGTACTGGCACTTCTTGAAGACTGATCGGAAGGTCTTTCTTTGGACCGTAATGTAGGCTTTTGGATGGGGTTAGAAAGTAGGGTATAAAAGGCTCAAAAATAATTCAACATGGGTTCAAAATTACAACTTTCGGAATCAGATTTCTTGCAACAACCACAACTTCTGCCCCAGTTTCTTTCTTGGGGAACTTTTGGACTTTATTTTGATGTGACTGAACCCCAAGGAGAGGCTGCCTACGTACCCTTTCTGGATCAAGTCAAACGTAGTTCAGGTCATAGGAATTACTTTGCTGTTGCAATCTTTTCTTTTCTTCCACTTTCTTTTCCTTCTTTTCATTTTTCTTTCCTTTATTTTTCTTTTCAATTTTCTTTTCATTTCTTTTTTCCTTTTCTTCATTTTTCTTTTCTTCTTTTCTTTTTCTCTTTTTTGTTGGACTGTGTTTTCTTATTTCTTCACCGACTTGCCTTGCTCAAGCTTCCGAGTCGTTATCGATTTCGAAAGAGGGGTACGAAAGAAAGTAAATGAGGCTCAAGAGGGGTAGCAAAGGATAAAGTATTTGGATAGCAGAACAAAATGCCTTCGTCATTCAATCTAAAAAATATGCCAAATACAATAAAGTACAATTAAACCAAGAAATCATACATAGTATCGCTTGACTGCGTCAGAATTGATAGCCATTTCTACACATTTGCCTTCCACATCTGTCAAATATAATGTGCCATTGGACAACACTGTGGTTACAAGAAATGGCCCCTGCCAGTTTGGGGCGAATTTTCCTTTCGCCTCAGCCCAATGAGGTAAGATACGCCTCAACACCAACTGCCCTACTTCAAACTTCCGCGGACGCACTTTCTTGTTATATGCTCTCGCCATTCTCTGTTGGTACAACTGACCGTGACACACTGCTGCCAATCTTTTCTCATCAATCAAACTTAGTTGTTCCAAGCGGGCTTTAACCCATTCAACATCATCGATTTCCACCTCGGCGATGATCCGAAGGGACGGGATTTCAACCTCTGCGGGTATTACTGCTTCAGTTCCATACGCCAATGAATAAGGAGTCGCCCCTACTGAAGTGCGGTCAGTAGTGCGATAGCCCAACAGGGCAAAAAGTAACTTCTCATGCCATTGCCTCGACCCCTCTACCATTTTCTGAAGTATTTTCTTGATGTTCTTGTTAGCTGCTTCGACTGCTCCATTTGCCTTAGGACGATATGGTGTGGAGTTGCGGTGCGTGATCTTAAACTGCTGACATGTCTCGGCCATCAAATGACTGTTGAGATTGGCACCATTGTCTGTGATGATTACCTTCGGAATCCCAAACCGACATATGATATTCGAATGCACGAAATCAACCACTGCCTTCTTAGTCACAGATTTGAAGGTTTTTGCTTCAAACCACTTAGTGAAATAATCAATAGCTACCAGAATAAACCTATGCCCATTTGACGCCGCTGGCTCGATCGGTCCAATGACATCCATTCCCCAAACAACAAACGGCCATGGTGCTGACATTGTATGCAATTCAGATGGCGGAGAATGAATCAAATCTCCATGTACCTGACATTGATGACACTTGCATACGAAATTGATGCAATCCCGTTCCATAGTAAGCCAATAATAACCTGCTCGGAGAATCTTCTTTGCCAATACATATCCGCTCATATGAGGCTCGCAAACTCCCGCATGTACCTCAGCCATGATAACTGTAGCTTGTTTAGCACCCATGCATCTCAACAATCCAAGATCTGGAGTTCTTTTGTATAACACTCCTCCACTGAAGAAAAATCCGCTTGTTACGCGTCGAATTGCTCTCTTTTGATCCCCTGTAGCTTGTGCTGGGTATACTCCCATCCGGAGATATTCTTTGATATCATGGAACCACGGCTCACCATCAAGCTCTTCTTCCACCATATTACAATAGGCATGCTGATCTTGGACCTGAATCTGTAACGGATCTACATAAGCCTTGTCTGGATGATGTAACATTGATGCCAAAGTGGCCAAAGCGTCGGCAACCTCATTGTGAATCCTTGGAATGTGCTTGAAGTCTATTGATTGGAACCGTTGACAAAGTTCATGCAAACATTGACGATACGGTATGAGCTTCAAATCTCGTGTCTCCCATTCACCCTGAATCTGGTGTACCAGAAGATCCGAGTCACCCATAACCAAGATTTCCTGGACACCTATGTCTATAGCCAATCTCAATCCCAAGATACATGCCTCGTATTCAGCAGTGACAGGGTAGTGTTGCCCTGTCTCAGAAATCAGGACTGCCCCTATCCCGACACCCTTGGCGTTGGCAGCTCCATCAAAGAATAATTTCCATCCTGGCTTCTCGACTTGTTCTAATTCTTCAACATGCATTATCACTTCGTCGGGAAAGTATGTTTTCAAATGCTCATATTCATCATCAACTGGATTCTCAGCCAGATGATCAGCCAACGTTTGTGCCTTCATTGCAGTCCGAGTCACGTAGACAATATCATACTCCGTGAGCAAGATTTGCCATTTCGCCAACCTTCCTGTGGGCATGGGCTTCTGAAAAATGTACTTCAACGGGTCCAACCGGGAGATGAGATAGGTGATATAGGCTGACAAGTAATGTTTCAATTTCTGCGCTACCCAGGTTAAGGCACAACACGTCCTCTCAAGTTGAGTGTACTTTACCTCATATGATGTGAACTTCTTGCTGAGATAGTAAATCGCCTGCTCTTTCCTTCCTGTGATGTCATGCTGCCCCAGTACACAACCAAAAGAATTATCCAACACGGTCAGATAAAGGATCAAGGGCTTTCCCGGCTCCGGCGGGACCAACACAGGTGGACTAGCCAAATACTCCTTAATCCTGTCAAATGCTGCTTGACATTCATCCGTCCATCTGACCGCAGCATCTTTCTTTAGCAACTTGAAGATGGGCTCGCAAGTTGTTGTAAGCTGGGCAATGAACCTGCTGATGTAATTCAATCTGCCAAGCAAACTCATCACCTCTTTCTTGTTTCTTGGCGGCGGTAGCTCCTGAATGGCTTTGATCTTGGACGGGTCTAACTCAATACCGCGCCGACTTACCACGAATCCCAATAACTTCCCAGACGGAACTCCAAACGCACACTTTGCTGGATTAAGTTTGAGGTTGTACCTGCGGAGTCTATGGAAAAATTTCCTCAAGTCCTGGACATGGTCACATTGTTTCCTTGACTTTATGATCACGTCATCCACATAGACCTCAATTTCCCGATGTATCATGTCATGGAACATGGTGGTCATCGCCCTCATATACGTTGCTCTTGCGTTCTTCAACCCGAATGGCATGACTCTATAACAATACGTTCCCCAAGGTGTGATAAATGTCGTCTTTTCCGCATCCTCCTCATCCATCAAAATCTGGTTATAGCCCGCATAACAATCCACGAAGGAACCAATCTCATGTTTGGCACAATTGTCAATCAATATGTGGATGTTTGGTAGTGGGAAGTTGTCCTTCGGGATTGCCTTATTGAGGTCACGGTAATCTACGCACACTCTGGTCTTTCCATCCTTCTTTGGCACAGGCACAACATTGGCTAACCAGGTGGGATACCGCGAGACCCTGATGACCTTTGCCTCAAACTGTTTGGTGACCTCTTCTTTGATTTTCACACTAATGTCTGTTTTAAATTTCCTTAGCTTCTGCTTGACCGGAGGGCATGCTGGGTCAGTGGGCAATTTGTGAACCACCAAATCAGTGCTCAAACCGGGCATGTCGTCATATGACCATGCAAAAATATCTTTATACTCAAAAGTGCTTTAATTATCTCTTCCCTGAGCTGAGGTTCCAAATGGACACTTATTTTCGTTTCTCGTACATTCTCCTGATCCCCTAAATTGATTGGCTCTGTGTCATTCAAATTAAGTTTGGGTTTTTCTTCAAAGTGGCTTAATTCTTTACTGATTTCCTCAAAAGCTTCCTTATCATCATATTCTATTTCGTCATCACACTCAACTTCTTGTATTATTATGTCTGAGTTAGATTGGCTTTTAAGACTGGGCTGAAGACTCCTCATGCATGACACATCACTAAAACCAGCATAAAAGGGACTGTACAAGAAAGAAAGAAAGACAAAAATGAAAACTATCAGGAATGAAAAAGAGGGAAATTGCATTTCATTAATATTTAAGATAACAAGGTTTAACTCATCCAAACGGACGGAACATAGCATCCGAATTACAACCTTGGAAATAATCCAGATTAAACTGAAAAGAAATCAAAACTAACTACCAAGACTCCCTCCGGGTAGGAAGGGGAGTTGCTTCCCAATTGTTATGCTTTGCTTGGGCCCCCACGAACTGAACATCTGTCTTGCTTGGACCTTTTCCGGCCTCCAACACATTCACCTCATGAAACAGCTTTTCAAACTTCTCAATCAGCTCCTTGCCGGGGTCAACCAAACCACTGGCATTGCCGTTACTGGGCGCTTCTTAGTACCAGGCCTGACAAAGGAACATGAAAGGCGGGGAATAGGTTTTGGAAGGGTCCATGCTTTCTTTTTCATTTTTCTAGCTCGCCTTATGTCTGCAGCAGTGGGCTTGAAACCCAGACCAAAAGTATCCAGGTTTGCAGGAAGGGATACGGGCTGTACGATGCCTTGTAAAGAAGCACCCAAGCCTTTTCCAGGTACAAATCCGTTCTTCAGCATTTCCGACGCAACCATGATGGATGCAGCAGCTACCTTTGGCACAGGAATACGCTTCCCTTCCGGGATCTTCTCAACCGACACCATATCAAAGACTTGATAAACCCATGGGCCTTTGTCATCCTCAACTTCTATGAATGGCACAATGGCATCACCCAGAGTACAAGAACTATCTTCCCCATGCACCATAATCTCTTGCCTGTCCCACTCGAATTTAACCATCTGGTGCAAGGTAGATGGCACTGCCTTTGCTGCATGGATCCAGGGTCGGCCTAACAGGAGATTGTAAGAGACAGCCACATCAAGCACCTGGAACTCCATAGTGAACTCAACCGGACCTATTGTCAGTTCCAACACGATATCCCCAACTGTGTCTTTTCCCCCTCCATCAAATCCTCGCACGCAAATGCTATTCTTATGAATCCTCACATTGTCCCCCTTTAACTTTTCTAGGGTGGATAGAGGGCAAATGTTTGCACTGGACCCGTTATCAACAAGCACCCGGGTGACCACGGAGTCTTCATATTCCACCGTGAGGTAGAGTGCTTTATTATGTTCAGTGCCTTCCAAAGGCAACTCATCATCAGAAAATGTAACCCTGTTGACTTCAAAGATCTTGTTTGCTATTTTCTCTAAATGGTTCACAGAAATCTTATCGGGCATGTGGGCCCATTCAGAATTTTCATCAATGCCTACCGGTGCTCATCTGAGTGAATCAATAATGATAGCAAAGAGATTTGCGTCGGGGTCTTTCTCAAATGTTCTACAATGGAAAAATCTTGTGCCTTCATCTTCTTCAAAAATTCTTCTGCCTCCTCTTCAGTTACAGCTTTCTTTACCGATACTGGATTATCTTTGGTGAGTTTAGCTTTTCTCAGCTCGTCAGGAGCAAAACATCTCCCTGAGCGAGTCAGTCCATTTGTTTCACAAACTTCTTCCTTGACTTCCTTTCCCTAATACATCACTGTCACTCGGTCGTAATTCCATGGGACGGCCTTTCCACTGATTACCGGTAGTTGAGTCACTGGCTTGATGATAACCGGCTCTGTGCGAACCCCTTTCACAATCACAGCGGGCTTAACAGCTGCCCCGGACACTACCACTTTAACTGGTTCTTGTTTTTCTGCAACACTGCTCAAAAGCTCTTTCTTCATCACTACAACTGGTTTGCCAACTATTTCTCCTACCTTGATCGATGCTTTCTCCTTTGCTAGTTTCTTATTTGATTTATCCTCACTAGCCCTGATCATCATTACGGTTTGTGACGGCTTCTTATGCTCTCCCTTTTGGACTAGCTCGATCATATGGGTCTCGTGATGAGTTGGTAATGGATTTTGGGTGATGTTAGGCGTTTCTGGGGCTTGCACTTCAATTCGGCGGGTATCAATGAGCTCTTGGATAGCCGTTTTCAAGTGCCAACATTTTTCTGTGTCATGTCCCGGCGCACCTGAGCAATACTCACAACTCACAGAGTGGTCCAGATTCCTTGGGGGAGGATTTGGCAATTTGGGTTCGATTGGGTTCAGCATGCCCAACTGTCTCAACCTGTGGTACAAGCTAGTGTAAGACTCACCCAAGGGAGTGAAAGTCTTCTTCTTTTGCAACCTATCATTCTTAAATGCGAGATTGGGTCGAAAACCGGTTCCAGCAGGATTTTTGTTGGTTCTTGGGGGTGGGTAGGTGTTTTGAGCTGAGTAAGTATTTTGTAAGGTGGGTGCGCGCCATTGTGCATGGGTAGGAGGTCTGTCTAGGCATGGTGGACAGAGAAATGGGAAGCGGGAGGTGGGTAATAATGCTGCGGTGGGCCATATGGGGTATGTGGGTAGGTTTGGGGGTGAGGGCGAGGTTGGTGATAATATGGCAATGGACCTCTGGACCAAGCTCTCGATTCCCCTACTGCAACTTCTTCTTTCTTCTTCTTTCCGAATACGCCTCCAGCGACGCTCTGAATAGCCTGAGTAGTTGCTTTGATTGCTGAATAGCTCATAATCTTGTTAGACTTGAGACCCTCTTCCACCATACTTCCCATTTTCACGACCTCATTGAAAGTTTTTCCCACTGCTAACACCAGATGACCATAATAGGTTGGCTCCAAAGCCTGAAGGAATTAATCAACCATCTCATTCTCTTTCATTGGAGGATCGACTCTTGCTGCCTGCTCTCTCCACCGAAAACCATACTCTCTAAAGCTTTCTCCGGGCTTCTTCTCAATTTTAGTTAGCGACAGACGGTCTAGGACAATTTCGAGATTGTACTGAAAATGACATGCAAATGCTTGAGCCAGGTCGTCCCAGGTGTACCATCGGGCATGGTCCTGTCGTGTGTACCACTCCAACACTGCTCCACTTAGACTTTGACTAAAGTAAGCCATCAATAACTCGTCCCTTCCTCCAGCTCCTCTCATCTTGCTACAGAATCCCCTTAAGTGAGCCACCGGATCACCATGGCCATCATATAAGTCAAACTTGGGTAACTTGAATCCTGCTGGCAATTGGACATCAGGAAACAGGCACAGGTCCTTGTAGGCTACACTCACTTGTCCTCCGAGGCCTTGCATATTTCGGAATGACTGTTCTAGGCTTTTGACCTTTCGGATCATCTCCTCTTGTTTAGGGTTTTTGGGAGGCTTTTCTTCCTCAGCTGGGAGATCGAGGCGGGGAGTGTAAGGGCATGGTTCAGGTGGTTTGAAAGTGGCTTCGGGCGGGTAATACTGGTTATCATGGGTTTGGAACAAAGGTTCGCTAGAAGACCTGTGTAGTGTGGCAGGTGGGGGAGCCACGAACACAAGGGTGATTGGTGGTGGAGGACATGGGATTTGTTTGGGTGGTGGAGGTGGTGGTGTTTGAGAGGTGGTTCCGTAGTACTGCTGGTAAGTAGGGAAAGCCGGTGATGAATTCACTGTGGGAGGATCTTGAGGCTGAGCTAGTGGTGGGAGGTAGGTGGCGTTGGCAGGATAGGCTGGTGGTGGATGTCCCTTTGACCAGGCCTGGTACATCTCGGCCATTTGTTGCTTCAGTTTATACATCTCCTCCTTCATTGCATTAACGTCCACTACTTCCTCCTCCCTAGATGGGTCGACAATGCTTGCTTCCAATTCCTGGTTGACCATGTTTGACTTATCCTTAGAGCGGGTATTGTAGGGATGGGTTGCCAGAATGCTAGTCAACTTAACCACTTGCCTGTACTCATCAACAACAACTTTGTTGCGGTTAGGGCATTAAAAGATAGATAACCGCACATTGAGGGGTGAATGCACCTAAGCAGTTAACCATTTCTATTATGCCTTTGCTCAATCACATGCGTCATCCCGGCTTTTCATTTTTCTTTATTTGCCATGCCTTTCCTCTCATTCTTCCCTCGTGTTTTCCATTGTTTATTTCTTGCTTTTCCCTATTTTCTTTTGCTTTTCTCTTATTTTTCCCTCTTTTCCTTTTCTTTTGCCTTGGTTTTTACTTGTTCCTATTCGCTCCTTTCCTCAAAATTATTTTTCCACTCTTTTTCCTTTTCTCTTTGTTTTGCTTTCCCTCTTTTGTTTTCTGTCCTTTCTTGTTTCTTTCACCTTTTATTATTACGGTCGAATCCTATGGAGATTGCCTACGTATCACGACACCGCGTGAATCAGACCAAGCGTAGTTCTTGCAAATAGATGCGAAAAATAAATGCAAGAAATAAAGACACAATTTTTCGGGAAATTTTCAAATTTTCATTAATAACAACTGCAATTACAAAGCTACCAAACTATTTGTTGTTTTTTTTCCTCAAAACAGATAGTACAAAACTAGACTCAAAAGCATACATACAAACTCGATTATCTAGGAATACATCAAAGCTTCAAATCATGGGGCTCGCGGGGCATCTCTCGGCATCGCCGCGGGCCTGCGTGCGTGACCCTTTTGCAACTGATCCAGATCGTTCATGACCTGGCGAACGAATATCATCACGGAAGCAAAGAACGTGGTACGACCCATCCGCTCACCAGCTTGGCACTTCATGACAATGTAGTTGGCAATGTTTCTGATTCTTTCCCTGATTTGGCCCTTCTCTTGGAGTAGCCGACTTATCTGTTGAGTACGAGCCTCTAGTACCTGAGAATCCTGGAGGTGAAGGTCTCGTAACAATTTTATTTCCTTTTCCATCTCAGCGATCAACCCATAACACTGTTCTCTCTCGGCCTGAAATTCTTTGTCCTGCCGAGCTGCCTTTTCTTCAAGAGCATTCATTTTCCTTTTCATGTTAGCAATGGTTCCATCATAGTTCTTCTTCATTTGTTGTACAAACTGGGCCCTTTCCTCGGTCTTCTTTGCCCATTGTGCCCAAAGTTTTGTTACATTTCCCTCGGATTTTTCCAACTCCTCCTGACATTCCAAAACTTGTTTCTTCAAACCTTTTATCAATCTCTCATCGGATAGACTTCTTTCCCGATTCCTGGCATCTATTTTCATTTGCTGAATTTGGGCTTTGAGAGCTTTATTCTCCTGGGCCAATTTCTTCTTATCACCTTCGTCGGCTGCGGCGTGCAAGGTGTTTTCAAACCGGAGCTCCTGAACCTGTTTTTCCAATGCTCCTATTCGGGCCCTGTACTCCTTTTCTTTGGCTAACCAGTCCCATTGCACCTGAGCCTCATTAGTGAATTGTTGCACATGTGGCCTTTTGGCGGGTCTCTCGGGAATTTGGAATCTCTTACCAAACTAGACCAAGTATTTGGGATCTACCTCACCTTTGGCTCGGTCCTGTACTATAGTCTTGGGTTCAAGGTACCTGCACTCGTTCCATATCTTTCGAATTCTGCCTTCAGGGAATGCAGCTTTCGGGCCTAACTCGATGACTTGCTCACTTAGGTTTTCATCGTTGTGCACTGTCTGGAATCTTCCAAATTGGCGCAAAACTCGCTAAGGAGTATAAGGCTGTATGCTACGAATACCCATCAAAAGAATATAAGGGACCTCCGCTGAGGTGTATACAGCTTCAGTAGCAGGAAGCCATCCATAAGCCCATTCAACTTTATCTGCGGTCAAGGATCTTAAGCATGACGACCAGGCCTCAGTACCTTCAGGGAATTCAATACCTGTCACCCGGGTCTCGAATTCTGCAATACAACTCACTCCAGTTAAACCGTAGTTCATATAGCCTATGCGGTGACAGAGGTGTTCCTGTATCCACAATTGTAAGAGCAAGTTGCAACCTTGAAAGAATTTCTCCCCTTCCCGACATTTGGTCAAAGCTCGGTACATTTCTGCTACAATCAGGGGACACCACCGTGCTAGTAGGTTTTTTCATGGTAACATCTAGCATTCCTACCAAACCAAGGTCTATGTGACTATCTTTTCTTGGACAGATTACCGTTCCCAAAAAGGCTACCATGAAGGCTAATCCCCGTCGGGCTTCCCATTTGTCTTTATTTCCAGCATGTGTTAATCCTGTGTTAGGTTCCTCGAAACCTTTAGGGTTACCATACCGGTGATATAAGAAATGCAATGTAAAACACCCTTCCGCCAGGTGCGGGTCTTGAATATCTCGGCTAATGTTCAACAAATCCAAGAACCTATGGAGGGTTACCGGTCGTGGGGCCAATGGGTATTTACCATGGAGGTTCTCGTTGAAACTGGCGTATCCGGCAATCTCTTCTAATGTAGGTGTGATTTCAAAATCTGAAAATCGGAATACATTACGGGTCGGATCCCAGAATGGTATCAATGCCTCAATAATATCTTTTCTTAGTTTGATGTTCAGCAAATCGACGAGACCACCCAAACTTTTGACCACGGTATCTCTGCTTCCCTTTCCCAAATCATGCCACCACATATGGAGTTTCAAAGGGATCTCGCTCAGGACTGAGAAGGTTTCGATGTTACTTGAATCCATCCTGCACATTTATTAGGGGACTTTTAATGACTTATTTTGAAAAAATGACTATTTGAGCAAAAATTCTTTATTTAGAAAACAGGCTTTGGATTTGCAAATACGGCCTTTCAGCACTTCTGGGAGGAAGATTTTAAGGTTATGCCCGCAAACCATGTAAAAATGACTCAGGGTGGCTGTTCTTGCGAAAACGGCCTTCCGGCGTCCTTTTAGGGACATTCGGCTTATTTTAGACAAGAATGGCATCACCCGACTTATTTATGACAAAAATTAAAATCTGACATTTTTTGGCTATTTTTGCAAAAAAGGGAGGTTGGACCCGATGAGGGTTGCCTACGTATCTCACATCCGGTGAGAATCAAACCGGCGTAGTTCGGGCAAATAAAACTAACTATTTTTTTGAAAATAAGACTCTTTTGTTAATACACTATTTCTGAAAGCAAAATTCATTTTTTTATGTTTCTTGTTCAGTGGCAAATAAACAAACTAATTTGAAAATAGTATTCTTTTTTTTTTCTTTTCCATTGTAAACAAATAAACAAAACAAAACTATGTTTCTTCTTTTTTCTTTCATTTTCAAAAATCCGGCAGCATTTCGGCACTACTTGGACACTGGTTTTTCAAAACTAGCGGTTACCCTCACTTAGTCCCAACACTGCTTATTTTCATAATTCACTCATTTAGACAAGCCGGTCAACATGCAAAGCCGAGCAAATAAATGCGCAAGTAGCACGTAAGATGCATCAGGATGGTCCATTATTTCAGGTCACCTGTCCTAGACGGACCCAACCCCTGTGTTGAGTCCCCTAAGTCAAATGCACATGATGCAAACAAGCGTCCTACTAGGGATCCGGCACGAGGTTTTGTTCTTCTAGGTTTAAACCCTAGGTTTATTGGTCTAGACCTGGCTTACCCGAGCGGACAACTCGGGCCGAGGGGGAGGCAGCGTACCGGGGATACAGAAGCTCCGCCGGCTTTGCAACTTATCCAAACCTCGTTCTAAATGGGAAAAGACTCTAAACAGAAGAGAAGCTACAGGGAGTGCACCCTTCTCCATGATGTAGAAGACTTAGAAAGAGGAAGGGATTCGCGACAGTTTATATACAATTCAACAAATATCAAAGCGGTAAAACATTTAGCACATAGCATGAAACATGTAGAAAATCAGGTAAAGCCAAATATAACAATTTAATTGAGCTCGAATTCTGAACCCAGAACAAAAGTTCTGGGTCCTTTTCCCCAGCAGAGTCGCCAGAGCTGTCACACCTCCTTTTTTCGCTTACTACACCCTGTGAAGGGTATAATACAAGGAGTTTTTTCCAATTAAAGGACAATCGAAACGGGATTCGTTTATTAGGAAGTTCAGAGTCGCCACTTGGGAGATTTATGGTGTCCCAAGTCACCGGTTTGAATCCCGAATCGAGGAAAGGGTTTGACTCTGTTTAACAGTCGCGAACCAGAAATCCGGGTAAGGAATTCTGTTAACCCGGGAGAAGGGGTTAGGCACTCCCGAGTTCCGTGGTTCTAGCACGGTCGCTCAACTGTCATATTTGGAATAAGTCTGATTTTAATTCATGTCATCCTATAGCACAATTTTAAAAATCGTTTAACCGCTTAAAATTAGTTTTTATGAACGTGAACGCCGTTTAAGAGCGTGTTTTTGGATCACGCCACATGAAATGCACCCGGATCCTCAACACCTCTTATTCAACGTTTTGGGAGTTGGATTTGGGCCGCATGAAATGCACACCTGTATTTAAGAAGGTAAAATTATTAAAAGCGCGCCTAAAGTGGCTAGCGTCTTATTAACTTTGCGGGAGGCCATGGAAATTCGCTAAATGGCACGTCCCGAATTCTAAGTATTTTGGTATAAACATTTAATGAGGGCCCCACAATTTGTATGTTTTATTTGGCGAGGCTCGTCTCATTTTTATTTAAAGGCCAACCTAAAGCAACTACGATTTTTCTATTTATTATTTGTCTCTAAAAAGTGTCTAATTAATTTACACTTAAAAATTCGGGCCTCGAGTTCAAGTCCGAATTCAAACAAAAGGGGAAACCCTCCTAATTTGAACCCGCTACTTAACTCGAGAACCTAAATTTATATTTGCAAATTCATTCCCATATTCCTAATGTAGTATTTTTTAAAGAGTTTTGATTTATAGCAGTTTTGGGCCTTGAACCGTTGGCCCAGGTTTGTAAATGTTGTTGTTCAGCCATTGGGTTTCAAAATTAGTCCAGGGAGAAGGAAAATACGCCAGCTTTGGGCCCATGATCAGGCCAGGAGGCCCAATTGTTAGTTAAGCGTGCAGGCCCTGATTGAGCCTATAGAATTAATTTCTGGGCCTGTCACGATTTTGTAGAAGAAATCAGTGTACCAAATATTTCTATCAAATACAGTTAGGCCAATATTCAAACCAGTATAAGGTTAAGCATTGACCAGTTGTTAACCTGAAATCTAGTAGCCATTTTAACTTTACACCTATATGCTTTGAACAAATTCAACACCAGATTCGATCACTAAGCATAAATGTTGGAACTCACTGATGCTTATTTATGCCATGATTATCAAGTAATAGGCATGCAAACTACATAAATGAAATGATCAATCCTCTTCTTTTAGGCTACTGGACAGATTCGACCTAATACGAAAATGTAAAAAAAAACTGGAACTAGACATACTAAACTAAAGCTATTAGAAAATACGTTCCTGAAATTCTAAAAGGTCTAGCGAGTCAATTACTCACAAATCATGCTAGATTAAGTCACCGGCCGCACAAATATGGCAACTATACAAGTCCAATAGTCCAGTTAATTACAAATTAATAAAATATTTGTTCTATGCATCTTAACTAAACACAGAATAGACAACTTAGATGGACTTCAATCAGACTTCATTATTTTCACTTCTTCAACATCAAATTTACATTGATTTCTCCTCAGTCCTATGAGATCAAANTAACGGATTTCAGATTTTTCTGTTTCATTCTAGTCCTCTTATTTTCAGTTTTTTTACTTATTAGTCCCTTCTTTCTGACTTGTGTCTCAAGTTAATATACTAAAAACTACTGAAATTCAATTTCAACCCCTTCTAGGTGCTTCTAGTAGCTTCTAGATTCAGTTACTATCAGATTCCTCAAGCGAATTACCCTTATTGCCCCTACCTTAATCTTGAAATTGACTATCCTATCCCAGCCCAAACTACCAGGGTCAAACCAATCAGTTAACCCAACTCAATCACCAATCCTAACTCAAATAACTACTAAATTTCGGATTAACAGTTACTAACATTTATTATCCATCAACAAGCTAAATAACTGACAATAACAGAATCAGTGAAAAGGAAATCTACTCATTGGCAAACATAAAACAAATCCAGGCAGGCAGAATTGTTCAATCAAGCTAAACCTAATCAAAATTATAGGCTTCGAACACTAATCATAGATTACTTAATTGAATCCACTCGACAGAAATCAGAACACAAATGAAATCAAACAAGATAAAATCAACTAATTAAACAGAGCTCTTAAAAAATTGAAATATCTTTTAGCCATGAAAGCAGAAAAAAGCATCACACAAAAAAAAACGAACAAGCAGACTAATCATGACCAAAATTATGGATGAAAACGAGAAATAACACATGAATTACGGTTACACACAGCTAAACAGAATTAAACCACGTTAAGCATCAAAAATAAACATGGACACTCACTGACTTACCTATTAAAAATCCAGCTAATTCTCAAATCCAAATTCGACCATCTTCGACGAGATTTGAATGCAAACGATGATGAATTCGCCACGAGGGAGGCGAGGGGGTCACGTGGTGTCAATTTGGCAAAGTTTGGGAAAACTAGGGTTTTGGTCCGAAATTCGATTTAATATTCGAATAGTTCTGGTGAGATTTGAGGGACGGGGTTTGGGGGGTTTGATAGAGGAGATCAAGGCGGTTCTATGGTGTAATTTTGGTAAAGTTTGGATAACTTTGGGTTTTGGCCGGAAAACTTGGTCCAAGATTCGACAAGTCTGGGTATGATTCGAGGGAAACTGGGGCTGGATATGGAGAGAGGGAGAGGAGAGGAACCTAGGGTGTGATTTTGGTGGTGTTTGGAGACTGGCCGCCGCCGTGAGGCGATATCCGGCGGCGGCGTACGGTGGCGTTACAAGGTCTGTAAATGGGGTGAGGAAAACGGTGAATAAGGGGGGGTGGGGCTGTTCCAACCATTAAATATTAAGGCTTCCCTAGTTCTCAGTCGTTGGATCAAAGATCCTCGACGGCTGAGATTCACTCGACCCAGGAACGACGCCGTTTTGTTTTAAAGGGGGGGCAGGCCGGGTTTGGTCATTTGGGCTGGTCTGGGGGTGTATTTGAATTGGGCTGGGGCGTGATTAAACGTGAAATGCCCACAGTTTGGGTCATTTATTAAACCAGCCCTCTTCCCCTTTTCTTTATTATTTTCTTTTCTTTTTTATTGCCTTTCCTCTTTTTATTTTTGTTTCTATTTTTATTAAATGCCAAAATAAAACCAAATTGACTCTTAAAATTACATTACTTACTTTCCAATTACACTAATTCCTATTTTAAACGCAAACTAAATGCAAAAAATACCATTTTTGTTATTTTCTTTTCTTTTCCTCTTTTTATTTTAATTTCCTTTAATTTGGACCTAACAGAAATCTAAATTAATTCCTAAAATTAAAGAAAAACTGATTAAACCCAAAAGTGACAATTAACACAAACAAATTAACGCAAAATTACTCAAAAATCAAAATCAAAATTAAAAGTGCAAACTACACTATACTTTTGATTTTTTCTTTTATGAAACAATTAATTTTCTAATTAATGCCAAATGTATTTTTTATATGTTCCATATGAATTAAAATGCACAAATAAAATGCAAACAATTAACAGAAAATAACACAAAACTCACAAGATTGTAAAATAATGAAAGAAATCATTTTGTTTGAATTTTTAGGAATAATTCATATAGGGCAAAAATCACGTGCTCACAGCTGCCCCTCTTTGCTCGGGAACATGCAGAGTTCTCGGGCAAAGATAAGTGAGTGATGCAAGGAATAGATTGAGATGATGAAATGAGAGTTAGTAGCTTGATTCAATTGAAAGTACTGTGCTTGTTTTTGTGTGGAGAGTTCAGAGTGCGCAAAGTTTGGAACAGTGTGAGAAGGGCCTATTTATAGGTTGACCAAATTAGGGCAAAATTTAAAGCTAAGTGCAGCCGTAGATTTTTGCGTGCGGTTCGCACTCTTGACCTGGTAATACTACCTTTCAATGAAAATCTGCGATCCGCACAAAACTGGGTGCGGCCACAGATATTTGTGCGGACCGTAGAATTCCAGGTGCGACCGCAGATTGGCCATTTCTCTGATGGGCGAACTTCAGAGAGTGTGCATTATTGTTTTCCAGTTGTGCAATCCGCACAATAATTATGCAACCGCAGAGTTCATTCTGCTGTGGCACTCAATTTTGTGTGGTCCGCACAATTTCTATACTTAGCAAAATTTTTCTGGGCACAGCCCCTGCAAAGCACACTCATTCCTGCATTGTCACGACCCAAATCGATGGGCCGCGACGGGCACCCGGTACCTTACTCAACCGAGTACCAACGTAACATAACTTTCATATTATTCTATCATAGGTAAATGAACCGGAGTAAAGCATGAGGGAACACAAACTTATACATATGAAGTACGGGCCTATAAGACCAAAATAACCACTCGTGTATTAAACATTGGCCGACAAGGCCATACTATCTTTCACGTACATGATATCTGTCTACAAGCCTCTAAGAATACATAATTTTCGTAAAGGTCGGGACAGAGTCCTGCCATACTAAACAATACATGTCTAAATCATACTAACCAAACCAGCAACTCCGAAGCAAATGGAGCGCACCAACATCTTCCGCTGAGCTGATAGCCTACTTGGAGGGCTCTCAAACTGTCTATCGGGACCTGCGGGCATGAAACGCAGCGTCCCCAGGCAAAAAGGGACGTAAGTACGAATAATGTACTGAGTATATAAGGCACATAAATAAGTACATAACAGACATGGAGGAAATATAGAGTAAATGACTCCGCCTGTAAGTTTGAATAACTTTGTAAATCATGAAATAATTATAGTATCATGCATATGCATATGAATGTCATGTCGCGCATAGGTACATGTTTCATATCATCATTAGCCTCTGAGGGCATCCCATCATATCATCTTGGCCACTGTGGGCAAAATAATCAACGTATACTAGCTGATCAGGTGGTGGTGCGTATATAACGCCATAACCTTTCCCATATCCTATATACATATATATATATATACGCGTATATAACGCCATCTGGTCATGGGTGAATGTACATGAATTCAATGCGTGAAAAGTACGTTAATAAAATATTTCGGAATGTCATAAGGCCATTTTGCCTTTGAGTAATATCATAAAGTAAACTCTTTTCAACTTTCGTAATTTCCTGAGACTCATGAAGAGATGATAGAATAATATGACACATGGGGAATCAAGAATATAGGCACCCCTAGTATTTCTATGAATAGAGTCATTTATGAAAGTTGCGTATTTTGCTCGTTTCATTTGCATCGTATGGATCATGCCAAAATAAAGAAGAGATAGCCTTTAACATACCTAGACCAATTTTCTTGACAATCCCTCTAGCACACGACATAGATAGTAAAGAATAACATAGCTGACCCGAACTAGATTAGTATTGACGCAAGGTTGTAGTTGTAATTGTAGTAGTTGTTAGTATATCAAGGTATACTATCTTTCTTTTGCAGAGAAAATTACTCTTTCTGTCCAAGGGTAATGAATGCACTTAGATACACTTCATAGAAAGGAGTATTCTTTACTTGCATATTGTTGATGCATACCACATCTTTTGTAAAATTCCAGAACAGAAACGGACATGACCATTCTTAAAATAAGACTTAAGACATCATATCTCCTTTTTCCATGTATTCACCTTTTTTAGGTGTTACTAATAGTCAGGTGTAAGTCCACCTAATACACTATATGGACATTTTTGTTTTGAAGATATGGATGAATGTAAAATCATATTTAGAAGGCAGCAGTTGTAAACACGTAAAGCACATGTGTCCTTAATTGGATTCCTACTTGCTACGTGTTTTTAGATGGCATCCTCATTTTGTTAATCTTTATCCATACTCATAAGTTAATTAGGTAATGTCCCGTTATCCGGTAATTAACCAATTACCCGTATAATTAAGAATTATCTCAACTTACTTAAAATACTACTTTCTTTTAACATACCTTATACACCTTACTAGCATGGTCATGTAGTACCTTGTATGATATTAGTCCATAAATACCGGGTATTTTAGCTCGGGCCGTATTTTATCCCAAAATGCCAAATTCCAACGAAATTCATTTTCTTCGACTTGCTTCCCCTTTCACCTTCACGAATTTACTCATCACTTACAATCCTTATAATCTCCAAATGATCTTTTCCTTGGACTGATGTCAATTACATTACGACAAATTCAACGTACAATACTACACGGTACAACATCGTCGTAACTTAATACTGCGAAGCGTAACATCAACGTAATGTAATACTGCAAGGCGTAACATCATCATAATGTGATACTGCAAGACGTAACATTATCGTAATATAATACTGCAGGACGTAACATCATCGTAATATTGCGGGGTGTAACATCATTCTCCCCTTTGGAACATTCGTCCTCGAATGTTGATTGATGTTCTTATCATTTTCATAACTTATAGCTCTTGTGAATACCTTAATACTTTCCTTGCTATTTAAGCAGTTGCTCTGTGAATAAATCGAAAGTCTAGGGTATTCCCCCTTTAGTCTTCTTGCTCATATCATGACTTGTGGTCGAAATCGTTCTAATCTCGCAACTGCTGCTACCTCCTGTCATACAGCTTGTATGACCCTGGCTTTGTAAGTGCACTTATGCGATTCATCTTCCCTTTTTCCTTTTATCTTTTAGTCGATCTCTAGGCATTACTTTGTAAACATATACAAGGCTTAATAGGATGCTTCTCTGGGCATCTATAGGTGTACTGAAGTTCTTCGCTCGGTACTTTGTAGAACTTGCGAATATGGCCATATCTTATTTCATAGATCTGGTTATCCATTCATATGACTTTACTGTATCTACATGGGTCATACTATACCATAATTTTTACTTCAATTTACAGTTACTGAGGTATGCTTACCAAATTCCCGGTTGCTTTTGTTGCCTATCCTTTAGGTATAAATCTCAGTCCTTTAATGCTCCTTCATTACCGTTCGTCTTAAGAAGGATGGCCTAATCTCATGTCATACTTTGTAACTTGTATCTGTCCATTGTTGATTCACCTCAATGTTGATCTACAATCCTCCACTTGAAGACTTGAAACTTCTTACGTAATACATTGCCGCTAGGGCTTACGTTGCATTGGGGAATATTTGAGGTGATTTCCATAATCCTATTTCATAGTGTCTCAATGTGATTCACCTTATGGGGAGTATCCTAATCTCGTCAGCAAAATCTTTTCTCCTTCTCTTCTTTTTTTTTCCAAATCATTATTGAAACTAAGGCCCAAACGTCATCCTTTATCTGTCACAATTACACCCTCATTTTATTACCAGGTCAGCATTTCATTCTTTTTAAATGCTATTAATCTTAGGCTCCTTTGGGTTCATTCGGGCTATACTGAACTTTCAATAACTTAGAGAAACCATTATCTCTCTTGCTTTCATGGACTTAATCCCGAGGACTTATCCATTCTCGTCACCTTTTCACTTGCCGTTCCTTATCCTTACTCATATTTTCTTAAAACTTTGTTGCTCTACCATACTTTAGCTTGCGACGTATACATATCCATTTATACTACTCGCAACTTTCCTTCAACTTGCTTGTACCATAGATTTCCTTATGTTATTCCGGAACGTCAAGCGAGACATCACATCGTCTCTAACCCTTCTCTACTTTCTTAACTATATTTCTCAGTACTTAGAAACCATAGGTTGGAAGACATGCCTGTCACGACCCGGATTTTCCACTCTCGGGAGTCGTGATGGCGCCTACCAATCGGAGCTAGGCAAGCCAAGTATTAAAACATTGTCCAATAACATCTCAACAATATAAATAAAACGAGTCATTTAAATTAAAGCGGAAGTCTTAAGTATAAATAAACTAAAAACAAATGCGGAAATTCAATTTCAACCTCTACCCAAGACTGGAGTCACTAACTCACGAACGTCTATAGAATACTACATACAAAGTCTGAACAAGGTACAATACTGTTTGCTCCGGTACAAGTGATAACAAACTGAATAAAATAGGAAAGGACTCCGGCCTGCGGACGTCAACAAGGCTACCTCGAATGTCCCTGGACTGAAGTCAACTCCCAGTCAACTACTGCTGTGGTCCAAAAGCTACTCCGGTACCGTGATCTGTGCAAAAGAGCACGGAAGTGTAGCATCAGCACAACCGACCCCATGTGCTGGTAAGTGTCTGGCCTAACCCCGGCCAAGTAGTGATGAGGCTAGACAGGACTACCAAACAAACCTGTGCAGTTCAATATATATATATGCAATAAAAGTAAAGAATACAGAAATTAAACAGTGAAGAGGGAGGGGAGCATACTATGGGGGAAGGACAGTCCGGATATAAGGTCATCAATTTAAGTAAGAAACAGGGCAATAACAATAATTATAGAGAACAGGAAAATTAACAGTTGCACGGCATCAACCTTCGTTCTTTTACTCTCATTCTCACCAAAAGCAATCAAGTAAAGTGCACGGCATCAACCTTCGTGCTTTCCCTCACATAACTCTCAAATCATGGCACGGAATGATCCTTCGTGCAATTGTAATCAAATCAGAGCACAGAATGTTCCTTCATGCATTAATAAGCTAAACATGGCACGGAGTGTTCCTTCGTGCATTAATAAGAAAAATATGGCACGGAATGTCCCTTCGTGCATTAATAATCAAAACATGGCACGGAATGTTCCTTCGTGCATTAATAAGCAAAACATGGCACGAAATGTCCCTTCGTGCATTAATAAGCAAAACATGGCATAGAATGTTCCTTCGTCCATTAATAAGCAAAACATGGCACGGAATGTCCCTTCGTGCATTAATAAGCAAAACATGGCACGGAATGACCCTTCGTGCAAATATAATCAAAACATGGCACGGAATGACCCTTCGTGCATTATCACTCTTCCTCACCCAAACAGTAATCACAACCAAACGGGGCAAGGGGATAGGCAAATAATAAGAAACGTCCCGGCAAGGGAAAACACAAGCAAACAGCTAAATCCCGGCAAGGGAGCAAGAACAATAATAACTTTCACATCCCATTCATAGTGCCGGTTCTTATTTACTGGTCATTATTACCGCCTTTCATCTATTCGCTGGTTCGTGTGTTGTTGTTATTATTTCCATGATGGTACTGATATATTGTCCCTTGAGCCGAGGGTCTTTCGGAATCTTGAGCCGCGGGTCTTTTGGAAACAGCCTCTCTACCCCATCGGGGTAGAAGTAAGGTCGCGTACATACTACTCTCCTCAGACCCTACTTGTGGGACTACACTGGGTCGTCGTCGTTGTTGTTGTTGTTGTTTTTGTTTATCACCTTTTTCTTTCCTACCATCCTAATTTATCTATTATACCTGTAGCATGCCAGTGTCTATATCTTGCTTTGGTATCAAATTCCGGGATGAGAAACCTTCATCTAGGTTGACCTTTACATGCCTAAAGAGTTGCGGTTACCCTTCTGTGAATAATTAGGGACCGAGAAAAGATGAGTTCGAATGAACAAATCAAATGGATAAAGCTACAACAATCAACTTTNAAAACATGGAACGGAATGTTACCTTCGTGCAGTTAATAAGCAAAACATGGCACGGAATGTACCCTTCGTGCATTAATAATCAAAACATGGCACGGAATGTCCCTTCGTGCATTAATAAGCAAAACATGGCACGGAATGTCCCTTCGTGCATTAATAATCAAAACATGGCACGGAATGTCCCTTCGTGCATTAATAAGCAAAACATGGCACGGAATGTCCCTTCGTGCATTAATAAGCAAAACATGGCACGGAATGACCCTTCGTGCAAATATAATCAAAACATGGCACGGAATGACCCTTCGTGCATTATCACTCTTCCTCACCCAAACAGTAATCACAACCAAACGGGGCGAGGGGATAGGCAAATAATAAGAAACGTCCCGACAAGGGAAAACACAAGCAAACAGCTAAATCCCGGCAAGGGAGCAACAACAATAATAACTTTCACATCCCGGCAAGGGAGATAATCAATATACTCAAACCATCCCGGCAAGGGATTAATCATATCTCTTTCTATTTCTTTCATTTCTTACTCAATAGTCTTTTTATCGTTCGAGCCAACGCTCCAAAGAATTCACAATTCATAATTAGTCTTCATACTAATCACATTACGTAGAATTCATCAATTAGCATGGAAGAGTCATAACAATAATAGGACAAGTACAATAAGGACCCACGGTCATGCTAGACACCGGTGTATAGATACTCGTCACCATGCCTATACACCGTATTCAACATTTCGCAATTAGCAAACAACACTCTAATCCTATTCCCTCAAGCCAAAGTTAGATCAAACACTTACCTCGGTCCAAAGAATAGCAATCAATCCTCAAATACCGCCTTTCCTCTACAATCTGACTCCGAAACAATGATATCTAGGCATAATTAATTCAATAATAACAATAAAGACTCAATGGCAACATCCCATAGCCTAGATATGAATTTCCTAGCATTCTTCCAAAAATACCAAAATTCGACACCGGGCCCACATGGTCCAAACACGAGGCTCGGACCAAAACCCAATCACCAATAACCCCACGAGTTCAAATATGCAATTTGTTTTAAGATTCGACCCCAAATTGAGGTTGAATCACCCAAAATTCTCAAAAACCTAACTCTACCCAAAACCCTTAGTTTCTACTTTGATTTCATGATTTAGGTCTAGGAACTTACTAATTAATGAAGGAAAAGTGAAGGAAATGAGTGGGGAATTACTTACCCAAGTGGTCTTGAAGAATGGGGGCTCTAATGGCTTCCTAAAGCTTGGGAGAGAAGAGAGTTCGTGAGTATTTTTGTGAAAAACCCGTATGCTACTGTTTTGTTTTAAAAAAAATCACTGAAGGATTTAACCCTACGCGATAGCGACACAGGGGACGCGTTCGGGATGAAGAGGAATTGGGGGCATCGCGTTCGCGATGGGGAGATGCGAACACGAAGAGGGAAAACTGGGGGGTCCAGGGGCAAGCCTACGCGAACGCGATGGGGTTAGGACGCGAACGCGGTGGAGGGGGGGAATAGAACTACGCGAACGCGGGAAGGGGGCCGCGAACGCGTAAGAGGGAAACGACAAAGCACTGCGAACGCGAGCCTGAGGCCGCGTTCGCGAAGAACAAAATAACTGGGCAAAAATTGCAGAAAATCTGCCAACTTTCCTAAGTTCAAAAACACCCCGAACCACCTCCAAATCACTCCCGAGCCCTCGGGGCTCCTAACCAAACACACACACTAACTCAATAATATCATACGAACTAACTCGAGCGATCAAACCACCAAAATAACATCAAAATCATTGAATCAAACCCCAAAATCATCATTTTTCATTCTAACTTCATAAACTTCAAACTTTAGATATTTAGGTCTGAAACACGTCAAATGACGTCTGATTTCGACCGAACTTTACAGAAAGCGCTTAACACATATTTAAGACTTGTTCCGGGCGTCGAAACCAAAATACGAGCCCGATACCATAGTCTTTTAATCAATTTTCATTTCTATTTTCCTTAATAATTCTAGAAATACAATTTCACAGAAAAATTCTTTTCCTCGGGTTCTAGACCTCGGAATTCAACTCCGGGCACATGCCCGAGTCCCATATTTTCCTAAGACCCTCCGGGACCGTCAAATCACCGGCCGGGTCCGATTACCAAAAATGTTGACCAAAGTCAACTTTAATCATTTTAAAGCCACATTTTGAAATTTTTCACAGAATTTAACATATAATCTTTCCGGCTACGCGCCCGAACTGCGCACGTAAATCGAGGCAAGTAAAAAATGAGGTTTTCAGGGCCTCGGAAGCACGGAATGAATGAGGAAACAGGTGATGACCCTTTGGGTCGTCACATCCTCCACCTCTAAGACAACCGTTCGTCCTCGAACGCACAAAAGAAAGAAGTACCTGAGTCGGGAAATAGATGAGGATAGCGGCTCCGCATATCAGACTCAGACTCCCAGGTCGATGCCACAGGAGGCTGACCTCTCCACTAAACGCGCACTGAAGGAAAACTCTTCGACCTCAACTGTCGAACCTGCCGGTCTAGAATGGCTACCGTCTCCTCCTCGTAAGACAGATCCTTGTCCAACTGGACAGTGCTGAAATCTAACACGTGGGCTGGATCGCCGTGATACCTCCGAAGCATGGACACATGAAACACTGGATGCACGACTGACAAGCTGGGCGGCAAGGCAAGTCTGTAAGCCACCTCTCCCACACGATCGAGAATCTCAAATGGGCCAATGAACCTAGGGCTAAGCTTGCCCTTCTTCCCATATCTCATCACGCCCTTCATAGGCGACACTCGGAGCAAGACCCGCTCACCAACCATGAAAGCTACATCTCGAACCTTACGATCCGCATAACTCTTTTGCCGCGACTGAGCCGAACGAAGCCTGTCCTGAATGATCTTGACCTTATCCAAGGCCTCCTGAACTAAATCTGTACCCAATAACCGAGCCTCTCCCGGCTCAAACCATCCGACTGGAGACCGACATCGCCTACCATACAACGCCTCATATGGAGCCATCTAAATGCTGGACTGGTAGCTGTTGTTGTAGGCGAACTCTGCTAAAGGGAAAAACTTGTCCCACGAGCCTCCAAAATCAATGACACAGGCTCGGAGCATATCCTCCAATATCTGAATAGTCCTCTCGGACTGGCCGTCCGTCTGAGGATGGAATGCTGTGCTCAACTGAACCTGGGTGCCCAACTCCTGCTGAACTGCTCTCCAGAAGCGCGAGGTGAACTGCGTACCCCGGTCCGAAATGATAGATACCGGCACCCTATGAAGGCGAACAATCTCTCAGATGTAGATCTCAGCTAACCTCTCCGATGAATAAGTGGCTGCAACAGGAATAAAATGCGCTGACCTGGTCAGCCTATCAATAATGACCCAAATAGCATCAAACTTCTTCCGAGTCATCGGAAGTCCAGTAACAAAATCCATAGTAATCCTCTCCCACTTCCACTCGGGAAGCTCAATCCTCTGAAACAAACCACCAGGCCTCTGATGCTCATACTTAACCTGCTGACAACTCAAACATCGAGCCACATATGCAACAATATCTTTCTTCATTCTACGCCACCAATAATGCTGCCGCAAGTCCTGATACATCTTCGCGACGCCCGGGTGAGTAGAATACCGAGAACTATGGGCTTCCTCTAAGATCAACTCCCGAATCCCATCAACATTGGGCACACAAACTCGCCCCTACAATCTCAAAACCATCATCATTTGAGGTCACCTTCGTGGTACCTCCACACTGCACCGTGTCTCTCAGGACACACAAATGGGGATCATCAAACTGCCAATCACGGATACACTCCAATAATGAAGAACGAGCGACCGTGCAAGCTAACACCCTGCTAGGCTCAGAAATGTCCATCCTCACAAATCGATTGGCCAAGGCCTGAATATCCAAAGCAAGCGGTCTCTGGCTGATCGGAATATAAGCAAGACTACCCATGCTGGCGGACTTCCTACTCAATGCATCAGCCACCACATTGGCCTTCCCCGGGTGATACAAGATAGTAACATCAAAATCTTTCAACAACTCCAACCACCTTCTCTGCCTCACATTCAACTCCTTCTGCTTGAACATGTACTGGAGACTCTTGTGATCAGTGTACACCTCACACGTCACACCATATAGGTAATGCCTCCAAATCTTCAAAGCATGAACAATGGCCGCCAACTCTAGATCATGAACCGGATGATTCTTCTCGTGGATCTTCAACTGCCTCGAAGTATACGCAATGACTCTGCCATCCTACATCAATACCGCACCAAGTCCAATACGGGAAGCATCACAATAAACTGTATAAGGCCCTGAGCCTGTGGGCAAAACCAATATCGGTGCCGTAGTCAGAGCTGTCTTGAGCTTCTGAAAGCTTGGCTCACACTCGTCTGACCATCTGAACTGGGCACTCTTCTGGGTCAATCTGGTCATCGGGGCTGCTATGGATGAAAATCCCTCCACGAACCGACGGTAATAACCTGCTAACCCCAAGAAACTCCGAATCTCAGTAGCTGACGCTGGTCGAGGCCAGTTCTTGACTGCCTCAATCTTCTTCGGGTCCACCTGAATACCCTCTGCTGATACGACATGACCCAGAAATGCAACCAAACTCAACCAGAACTCGCACTTCGAGATCTTAGCATATAACTGACTATCCTTCAGAGTCTGAAGAACCACTCTGAGGTGCTGCTCGTGCTCCTCCTTGCTGCGGGAGTACACCAGAATATCATCAATAAAGACTATCACGAACAAGTCTAAATAAGGCCTGAACACTCGGTTCATCAACTCCATACATGCTGCTGGGGCATTGGTCAACCCAAATGACATGACCCAAAACTCATAATGCCCATACCGAGTGCGGAATGCTGTCTTTGGGACATCAGACGCCTAAATCCTCAGCTGATGGCAGCCAGATCTCAAGTCTATCTTTGAAAACACCCTTGCACCCTGAAGCTGTTCAAACAAATCGTCAATCCTCGGCAGTGGATACTTGTTCTTTATCGTCACTTTGTTTAATTGCTGGTAATCAATGCACATCCTCATCGGTCCATCCTTTTTCTTCACAAATACACCGGCGCACCCCAAGGAGAAACACTGGGCCTAAAGAAACCCTTCTCCAGCAAATCCTGCAACTGATCCTTTAACTCTTTCAACTCTGGCGGGGCCATGCGATACGGCGGAATGGAAACGGGCTGAGTGCCCGGAGCCAGATCAATACAAAAATCAATATTCCTATCGGGCGGCATACCCGGCAAGTCTGAAGGGAAAACCTCGGGGAACTCTCGAACAATAGGAACAGAATCAATTGAAGGGACCTCTGTGCTGCAATCGCGAACATACGCCAGATAAGCTAGACACCCCTTCTCGACCATGCGTTGAGCCTTCACATATGAAATAACACTGCGGGTGGCATGACCTGGGGTCCTTCTCCACTCCAATCGGGGCAAATCTGGCAAAGCCAAGGTCACGGTCTTGGCGTGACAATCCAAGATAGCATGATACAGGGACAACCAATCCATCCCTAATATAACGTCGAAATCCACCATGTCTAAGAGCAATAAATCAACACGGGTCTCAAGACCCTCGAACACTACCACACAAGAACGATGAACTCGGTCGACCACTATAGAATCACCCACCGGTGTAGATACATAAACAGGAGTACCCAAAGCATCACTAGGCATATCCAAGTAGGGTGCAAAATAGGACGACACATACAATATGTAGACCCAGGGTCAAATAGCACTGAAGCATCTCTAATACAACTGAGAATGGTACCTGTAATGTCTGTACCTGAAGATTTAGCCTCTGGCTTGGCTGCTGGCTGACCTCTACCTCTGGCGACCTGAACTCCACCTCTAAGACCTCTACCTCCACCTCTAAGACCTCTACCACCGCCTCTAGCTGGCTGGGCAGGCTGTGGAACCTTCGATGCCTGAATCATAGCACGAGAACTCTAATACTGGATGCTGCCATAAACTCGAGGGCAATATCTGACAATGTGCCTTGGATCACCACAAGCATGGCAAGACCTCGTCTGCTGCGGCTGAGCACCCCTCAACATCGAGCAAACCCTCCTGTTGTGACCATACTCACCACACTCATAACACCTACACGAACGCTGCAGTTGAGGGAACTGAGGCTGACCCTATCGACCTGAATGACCACCTGAAGTACCATGAGTGACCTGGAGAGCTGACTGAAAAGGCTTGGGAGGATGGACTCTACCATAAGAACCTCTACCTCCTGACGAGGTACCACTGAATCTGCCTGCATGACGGGGCCTCTTATCCGACCCATGACCACCTCCCTGCGGCAGAGTTATCTCAACTCTACGGCCCACATTGGCCGCCTCCTGAAAAGTGATCTCACTCCCGGCCTGAGCCACTATACCCGGCTGACCTGCCACCGCTGGCGGAACCACTGGAAGAAAACCCGCTCGAATGACACCCTCTATGAGGCCTACCAATCGTACTTGAACATCCTGAAGAACTGGGGTGGCAATGAACCCTTCTGGGACCTGAGCTGGGCCCATCGGAACTGCTGGGACGGGAACCTCCTCCTCAAAATCAACCTGAGGCTCCGCCACTGGGGCTGCTGCTGGGGTCTCGGACTGCTGAGCGGTAGATGAAGAAGCGCGTGTTCTTGCCATCTGCGAAAGAACAGAGTAGAAATTCAACCGGTGTTTGAGAAACAGAACCGCACGACAAGAAAGAACGAATGTGAAGTGTTTCCTAACTCTGTAGCCTCTGAGGGATAAATACAGACGTCTCCGCACCGATCCCTCAGACTCTACCAAGTTTGTCCGTGAGTTGTGAGACCTATGTAACCTAGTGCTCTGATACCAACTTGTCACGACCCGGATTTCCCACCCTCGGGAGTCGTGATGGCGGCTACCAATCGAAGCTAGGCAAGCCAAGTATTAAAATATTGTCCGATAACATCTCAACAATATAAATAAAACGAGTCATTTAAATTAAAGCGGAAGTCTTAAGTATAAATAAACTAAAAACAAATGCGGAAATTCAATTTCAACCTCTACCCAAGACTGGAGTCACTAACTCACGAACGTCTATAGAATACTACATACAAAGTCTGAACAAGGTACAATACTGTTTGCTTCGGTATAAGTGATAACAAACTAAATAATATAGGAAGGGACTCCGGACTGAAGTCAACTCCCAGTCAACTACTGTTGTGGTCCAAAAGCTACTCCGGTAGCGTGATCTGTGCAAAAGAGCACGGAAGTGTAGCATCAGCACAACCGACCCCATGTGCTGGTAAGTGCCCGGCCTAACCCCAGCGAAGTAGTGACGAGGCTAGATAGGACTACCAAACAAACCTGTGCAGTTCAATATATATATATGCAATAAAAGGAAAGAATACAGAAATTAAACATTTAAGAGGGAGGGGAGCATACTACGGGGGAAGGACAGTCCGGATATAAGGTCAACAATTTATGTAAGAAACAGGGCAATAACAATAATTATAGAGAAAAGGAAAATTAACAGTTGCACGGCATCAACCTTCGTGCTTTTACTCTCATTCTCACCAAAAGCAATCAAGTAAAGTGCATGGCATCAACCTTCGTGCTTTCCCTCACATAACTCTCAAATCATGGCACGGAATGATCCTTCGTGCAATTGTAATCAAATCAGAGCACGGAATGTTCCTTCGTGCATTAATAAGCAAAACATGGCACGGAATGTCCCTTCGTGCATTAATAATCAAAACATGGCACGGAATGTTCCTTCGTGCATTAATAAGCAAAACATGGCACGGAATGTCCCTTCGTGCATTAATAATCAAAACATGGCACGGAATGTTCCTTCGTGCATTAATAAGCAAAACATGGCACGGAATGTCCCTTCGTGCATTAATAAGCGAAACATGGCACAGAATGTCCCCTCGTGCATTAATAAGCAAAACATGGCACGGAATGTCCCTTCGTGCATTAATAAGCAAAACATGGCACGGAATGACCCTTCGTGCAAATATAATCAAAATGGCACGGAATGACCCTTCGTACGTTATCACTCTTCCTCACCCAAACAGTAATCACAGCCAAACGGGGCGAGGCGATAGGCAAATAATAAAAAACGTCCCGGCAAGGGAAAACACAAGCAAACAGCTAAATCCCGGCAAGGGAGCAACAACAATAATAACTTTCACATCCCGGCAAGGGAGATAATCAATATACTCAAACCATTCCGGCAAGGGATTAATCATATCTCTTTGTATTTCTTTCATTTCTTACTCAATAGTCTTTTTATCGTTCGAGCCAACGCTTCAAAGAATTCACAATTCATAATTAGTCTTCATACTGTTCACATTACGTAGAATTCATCAATTAGCATGGAAGAGTCATAACAATAATAGGACAAGTACAACAAGGACCCACGGTCATGCTAGACACCGGTGTATAGATACTCGTCACCATGCCTATACACCGTACTTAACATTTAGAAATTAGCAAACAACACTCTAATCCTATTCCCTCAAGCCAAAGTTAGATCAAACACTTACCTCGGTCCAAAGAATAGCAATCAATCCTCAAATACCGCCTTTCCTCTACAATCTGACTCCGAAACAATGATATCTAGACATAATTAATTCAATAATATCAACAAAGACTCAATGGGCACATCCCATAGCCTAGATATGAATTTCCTAGAATTCTTCCAAAAATGCCAAAATTCGACACCGGGCCCACATGGTCCAAACACGAGGCTCGGACCAAAACCCAATCACCCATAACCCCACGAGTTCAAATATGCAATTTGTTTTACGATTCGACCCCAAATTGAGGTTGAATCACCCAAAATTTCTTTAATGGCTTCCTAAAGCTTGGGAGAGAAGAGAGCTCGTGAGTATTTTTGAGAAAAACCCGTATGCTACTGTTTTGTTTTAAAAAAAATCATTGAAGGATTTAACCCTACGCGATCGCGACACAGGGGACGCGTTCGCGATGAAGAGGAACTGGGGGCATCGCGTTCGCGATGGGGAGATGCGAACGCGAAGAAGGAAAAACTGGGGGGGGGGGGCGGGGACGGAGGGACACGTACCGA
>NW_017671720.1:61420-120279 GCF_001879085.1 Nicotiana attenuata | reverse complement strand
GGGGGGGCCGAGGGGCAAGCCTACGCGAACGCGAGGGGGTTAGGACGCGAACGCGATGGAGGGGGGGAATAGAACTACGTGAACGCGGGAAGGGGGCCGCGAACGCGTAAGAGGGAAACGACAAAGCACTGAAAATGCGAGCCTGAGGCCGCGTTCGCGAAGAACAAAATACCTGGGCAAAAATTGCAGAAAATCTGCCAACTTTCCTAAGTTCAAAAACACCCCGAACCACCTCCAAATCACTCCCGAGCCCTCGGGGCTCCTAACCAAACACACACACTAACTCAATAACATCCTACGAACTAACTCAAGCGATCAAACCGCCAAAATAACATCAAAATCATTGAATCAAACCCCAAAATCATCATTTTTCATTCTAACTTCATAAACTTCAAACTTTAGATATTTAGGTCCGAAACACGTCAAATGACGACCGATTTCGACCAAACTTTACAGAAAGCGCTTAACACATATTTAAGACTTGTTCCGGGCGTCGGAACCAAAATACGAGCCCGATACCATAGTCTTTTAATCAATTTTCATTTCCATTTTCCGTAATAATTCCAGAAAAACAATTTCACAGAAAAATTCTTTCCCTCGGGTTCTAGACCTCGGAATTCGACTCCGGGCACATGCCCGAGTCCCATATTTTTCTAAGGACCCTCCGGGACCGTCAAATCACGGGTCCGGGTCCGTTTACCAAAAATGTTGACCAAAGTCAACTTTAATCATTTTAAAGCCACATTTTGAAATTTTTCACAGAATTTAACATATAATCTTTCCGGCTATGCGCTCGGACTGCGCACACAAATCGAGGCAAGTAAAAAATGAGGTTTCCAGGGCCTCGAAAGCGCGAAATGAATGAGGAAACAGGTGATTACCCTTTGGGTCGTCACAATGCCGCTGACGATGCCACTATCATTCCCCGTTATTGGATCCCCGCGCTTCTAGCCTTCTATCCGAAGTATGGACTATTCACAACTTTCTGCATTTGTGTATCTCGTACGTTGCTCACCTTTACCTTACTTACTTAAAATATTGCATCATACCTTCTATCTCTTTCATAACCTCTCTTCCACATAGGTATGATTTACACCACGACTTGAAGCTCTATTATAATACTACAATCCGGTGGGAGCTTCATACTGACTTCTTGTGAGGCTGTTACTTTTTTTTCTAATTGGCTTTATCATAGAGCCGTTATAGACTATGGTTGTTGTACTATCTCTCTCTTACCTCTGATTTTAAGGGAGATCCTGCAATTTTCTCGATCACGATGTTTCTAATTTTCTGGGTCCAATAATCAGACTCATGATTACTTAGTTGATGTAACTCTTTAGTTTCCTCCTTATTATAATCGGCCTTTACGTCAGCTTAAGCTATCTTCCGATCTGTGGTTCATGGTATTATTTATTTTGTTTATTCTTTCATGGGCGCTGAGGAATATGCATGATACAATCCTTTAACAATTTAATCTTTCGTTTATAACCTGGGCTCAATTCTTTCTTTTAACGTATACCAGAATCTTCTACGGCTGTATATGCTGCATGTATAAAACTCCGAACCCTTAAGTGCGTTCATAACATAACCAACTCTGGATCATTGATCAAATAATTTCTTTTGTTCCATTTTAGCTTTCTTTCAACGCAAGCTATTGCTTTTCCCGGTCTTTCTGCCCCCTTGTTGCGTCCATACTTAGCTCATCTTACTGCCTACACATGCTAGAGTTTTCGTGCAACTCATATGATATCGAATATTACTTTTAATTTTACTTCCCGTTCATTAGTCACGGTAGGTGCCACTTTCCTTTGGAGTGCTTACAATATTATTGTGAGACTGTTGTTACACAACCATTTCCTCTTTAGGTCGTTGTGCTTAAGTTGAAGCCTTCTTCCTTATCTCCTCGGCTAGTCTTTCGTTGTAGTACTTAGGGAGAACCCCTGACCCTCGTAAAGCTGTGAGCTTATTACGGACCTTTTGATGTCCTTCCTTGCCTATAATTATCCGTAGTTGCTTGCCTCCGTGCCCTTGTGCTTGTAGGGTTGCTTCTGAACTGATATTTTTATTGCCTTCCCAGTGGCACTTTCTCTTATCCTCGTAACACTCATACGGTACTTTTAACTATCCCGACTCTTATTTGAATATATCTCAAGTATTATAATGACATTACTGCGAGGCTGAATTCTCCATGTTGGGGGTTACAACATTCATCTTGCATGATCTGTTGATTTGTCCGTAACTTCTTGTCTAGTCATGACTAGGCTCTTCCTGAATCAAATACTAATTACTCGTTGGCCAATCCTCATATCCATATTCTGCGTAATCTTTCGTGGGTTATTTCCTTGTCTTAACTTACCTCACGTGCTGTCTCCTTATCTATCAATAACATCCCGGGCAGGAACCCCTGCTTCCCTTTTTTTTTTGACTTGGAATCATAGCATATCTGTAACATTTGGATAAGTGCAATCTCATCCCTTTCTCATTTTTATCACATTCTTCCTTTATCATTCCATATTCCCCCCTTTAGGGGAGTACTAAGACTTGGAGCTATGACAACCTGCCTATAGATGTTTTTCCTCTTCATCTTTGGCGTCCTTTCACATCATCGATGACCCTTACTCACTTGCGATGGTGATACTTAGTGTAACTAGCACATACAGTCGCTTAAGCTTAACTTTGCTCACATTGCTTGCTTTAGGGAAGCGTCTTCCTGAATGACCATTCTCTGAATTTCTCATGAATTTCTTCTGTTGTCCATTCTATTATCGTCGGAAAGCAATGTGAAATTCTCATGATGCCGACCGTTATCAAATCACTCAGTCCCTAATTCATGTTTAGTTTATCTTGTTCACCAGCCCATACTGATTTTTGTTATTCTGGGGTTTAATTCTCCCTTTTGGTAATCACGTTAGGGTCACGAACTTATTCCTTGAAATGAGGATATAACTTATGGCATATACTCTTTTGTTGACCTAAGGCCTGTCACCTCTCGTCTTTTCATTCACTTGACTAGACTCTGTAATACTGTCATTTCTTCTTTTCTTTTTTTTTTCCAACCATTGTTATCCATGTATCACATCTTATTCATAACGCTTTCTTATCTCTCTTCTCATTACTCTGCTAACATTTCTGCATATCCCTTTTCTTGTGAAAACTTCAACACGACATTCTTTCGCTTTTTAGCTTTCCTTGCTTCATTCATCGGCTCTTCGGGTTGCTCAACGTCCTCCTCTAATAGGGACGAGAGTCACACTAAGGTAATATTTATCCCTTCCAGGCTTTTAGTGCCTATCATCTGAATTTTTTTTGATCATGCTAGTATTCACATCTAATTGTAATATTCTAGAGTGCACCATCTGGGTGTCTCACAAGGAGATCTATTAGCACATTTGCAACATCCCTCGGCAATGCCAACTAACACAAGCAATCCATTCACCAATTTAGGTTACCCTAACCCCAGCCGGATCTTGATATCCCCTCCTTCTCTTAACTATACCTGTTAGCCCCCACATGGCATAACTGAAATGGGTGTGACCAATTGTACATACCTCTGTTACTGTTGAATATAACTCAGAAAGCTTATGTTCCTCTGCCTGAATTATAAATACTGTTAACCTTCATTAACTGGGCGCCTAGTACCCTTCTTCGTCTTGCTTCTTTTGCTTGTTGAAACTTGTATTTATCTTCTTAATCTCCCATTGTCTTTCACCATAAAGGTGGATATGCATTCTTGCCTTAAGGATTCTTATCAGGAAGCTTACACCTTTTAGTACATGCATGATCTGCTAAAGACCTCACATTTACTTATCATAGTCATCATACAAAAATCGAATTCCTCTAACTCAGCTCTTCCACAGCTATCTCTCTTTCCAACCTTCTTTCCGGATGTAGGTATCATCTTATTACGAATAAAATAGAATTTTAGAATTTGAATTCTTGTAAGTAAGCTCTACCACACGATCTAGAGTAAGAAGAAAGAGTGACAGTCCTAAATTCCCTGTAACCTCCTGCTTATAAGTGTGGTGCATGACACACCCATCAACAAGACTCTACTAGAAACGGCTTGTAGACTCTTTAGGACAGAACTGCTCTGATACCACTTTTGTCACGACCCAAACCGATGGGCCGCGACGGGCACCCGGTACCTTACTCAACCGAGTACCAACGTAACATAACTTTCATATTATTCTATCATAGGTAAATGAACCGGAGTAAAGCATGAGGGAATACAAACTTATACATATGAAGTACGGGCCTATAAGACCAAAATAACCACTCATGTATTAAACATAGGCCGACAAGGCCATACAATCTTTTACGTACATGACATCTGTCTACAAGCCTCTAAGAATACATAATTTTTGTAAAGGTCAGGACAGAGTCCCGCCATACCAAACAATATATGTCTAAATCATACTAACCAAACCAGCAACTCCGAACCAAATAGAGCGCACCAACATCTTTCACTGAGCTGATATCCTACTTGGAGGGCTCTCAACCTGTCTATTGGGACCTGCGGGTATGAAACGCAGCGTCCCCAGGTAAAAAGGGACGTCAGTATGAATAATGTACTGAGTATGTAAGGCACAGAAATAAGTACATAACAGACATAGAGGAAATATAGAGTAAATGACTCCACCTGTAAGTCTGAATAACTTTGTAAATCATGAAATAATTATAGTATCATGCATATGCGTATGAATGTCATGTCGCACATAGATACATGTTTCATACATTATTAGCCTCTGAGGGCATCCCATCATATCATCTTGGTTACCGTGGGCAAAATCATCAACGTATAGCAGCTGATCAGGTGGTGGTGCATATATAACGCCATAACCTTTCCCATATATATATATATATACACACACATACATATATACGCGTATATAACGCCATCTGGTCATGGGTCAATGTACATGAATGCAATGCATGAAAAGTACGTTAATAAAATATTTCGGAATGTCATAAGACCATTTTGCCTTTGAGTAATATCATAAAGTAAACTCTTTTCAACTTTCGTATTTTCCTGAGACCCATGAAGAGATGATAGAATAATATGACACATGGGGAATTAAGAATATAGGCACCCCTAGTATTTCTATGAGTAGAGTCATTTATGAATGTTGCGTATTTTGCTCGTTTCATTTGCATCGTATGGATCATGCCAAAATAAAGAAGGAATATCCTTAACATACCTGGACCAATTTTCTTAACAATCCCTCTAGCACACGACATAGATTGTAAAGAATAACATAGCTGACCCGAACTAGATTAGAATTGACGCAAGGTTGTAGTTGTAATTGTAGTAGTTGTTAGTATATCAAGGTATACTATCTTTCTTTTGCAGAGAAAATTACTCTTTCTGTCCAAGGGTAATGAATGCACTTAGATACACTTCATAGAAAGGAGTATTTTTTACTTGCATATTGTTGATGCATACCTCATCTTTTGTAAAATTCCAGAACAGAAACGGACATGACCATTTTTAAAATAAGACTTAAGACATCATATCTCCTCTTTCCATGTATTCACCTTTTTTAGGTGTTACTAATAGTCAGGTGTAAGTCCACCTAATACACTATATGGACATTTTTGTTTTGAAGATATGGATGAATGTAAAATCATATTTAGAAGGCAGCAGTTGTAAACACGTAAAGAACATGTGTCCTTAATTGGATTCCTACTTGCTACGTGTTTTTAGATGGCATCCTCATTTTATTACTCATAAGTTAATTAGGTAATGTCCCGTTACCCGGTAATTAACCAATTACCCGCATAATTAAGAATTATCTCAACTTACTTAAAATACTATTTTCTTTTAACATACCTTGTACACCTTACTAGCATGGTCATGTAGTACCTTGTATGGCACTAGTCCATAGATACCGGGTATTTTAGCTTGGGCCGTATTTTATCCCAAAATCCCAAATTTCAACGAAATTCATTTTCTTCGACTTGCTTCCCCTTTCACCTTCACGAATTTACTCATCACTTACAATCCTTATAATCTCCAAATGATCTTTTCCTTGGACAGATGTCAATTACCTTACGAAAAATTCAACGTACAATACTACACGGTACAACATCGTCGTAACTTAATACTGCAAAGCGTAACATCACCGTAATGTAATACTTGTCGCGTCCCCTTTTTCCTCCGCGAAAATCGGGTTTGTGACATTTGGGGAGGACAACTCATTCCTTTTGAGAATTGGGTTTGATTAAAGAGTCGCCACCTAATGATTAGGGTGCATTAGGACACCAAGGAGGCTTGATTTGAGTAATCAGAGATAGGGTAAGGGCTTGAAATTATTCTAAGGGGAAGGTGTTAGGCACCCCTCAGAATCCACTAGTGTGGTTCCCGGTCAGACTATTATTGTGAATTTGGGTACAATTAGCATATAGAAAAATAAGGCTCAAATAAGAGGGGATTTTTTATCACATAATGGTTTGAATGTAAACAAGGTTTGAAATAACAATTAGAAAAGCTGATTTTAAAAAAAAATAGTTTAAAATAGTGGAAAGAAAGAATAAAGGGAGGGGGGTCCTAGGTTTATTAATAATATGGATCACCCCACACAATGCCCGGTAATCACTCCTCAATAGGGGGCTACACGTGACATTATCGCGTGATCATCATATCCATATCTACCTTTCCCACCCCGTTAAGGTATTAAGCGCGGAATGGTCTCGCTTACCTATTGCATGCGACTACCCGTCCCAATCCTGTCAGTCCCGGAGCATTTAGGACTACTAATCCTAAGGGAGGTAGGGATGTTAGGCTTATTTGTGGTTTTAAAGGCAAAATTTCTAAGGCGACATACAAAGCATGTATAGCAAGTTGGGGAAAAGCATATAACACGCAAAGGCTCAGATATATCCCCTTTTAACAAAGAAACACATTTTTAGCATGACTTACACATACTAGTTAAGGTCTGATTAAGCATTAAACATGCGAGAACTTAAAGGTTGAGGCAGGCTGATTGTAACGACCCGGTTAGTCGTTCTAAGAGTTGTAGCCTCGTTCTCTCATTTCTATTTCTTTATGTGTTGTTCATCTGTGTTGAGTTATATCGAGTTGGTAGGTTTGGGTTCAAAGTAATTTTGGAGTGAAATGATCATTTAGTCTCTTAGTTAGAAAGCTAAGTTAGAAAAGTCAACCGGAAGTTGACTTATGAGTAAACGAATTTAGATTTGGATTTTTATGATTCGATTAGCTTCGTTGGTTGATTTTAGACTTAGGAGTATGTCCGGAATATAATTTGGAGGTCCGTGGTAGAATTAGGCTTGAATTGGCAAAAGTTGGAAGTTTAAAAGTCTTAGGCTTGAATTCGAGGTTGATTTGGTATTTTGGTGTTATTTTGGGTGTTCCGGAGGTTCGACGCCGTCACCGAATCACACCACCATTCCATGATGTTTCTTCGTCGTCTCAAGCCTCTACGGGCCTCCTACTTGATACGGTTCATCAGTTTCTTAGATCTTTGAGAAGATCTCAAGGGACCTAGGCGGTCTGGTTTGCACCTTCGATTTCTTTTCCTGTTTCATGCCGTTTGCTCGACCATGAGTAAGAAACCTCTCTTATTTTGCTATGGATCCATGATTTTCTAAGCCTATGTTCTCGTCTCTGTTGCACTTTTTAAAAACCCTAATTTTTGGTCTCCGATCTTCACAGATCTGTAGAGATCTGAGATGAATCGAACATATTTCACATGTTTTCCTTGAAAGTTTTCTGGTTGTCAACTGATTTCCTGTTTTTCCTAAACTAGGGTTTGTTATAAGTCTTTTTCTCAAAGTCTTTCTGATTTTTAAATGTTTAATCGATTGTTCCTTTAGTGTTCTTGACTGATTTACTCAAAGGTTGCTTAAACCCTAGTCGATTTATGTGAAACTCTGATTTTCTGATTTTTTTTGCTTCGATTCTGAGTTTTCAATGTTACCAGTTGTATTGATTCACTCTATATCTTTGACCTACACGATTTTCCTTTGTCAAATGCATTGCTCTGTGATTTTTGCCCTAACTAATCTCTATTAGGGTTTTTGAATCAATTTTTCGGTTAACTTCTCTGTGTTTAAAAAGTTTTACTTAGTCTACTTTATTTATGGGAATCGATATATTCTTTCCAGAATTGTTGTTAATCTGGTTGATTGATTTGTTCTGTTAAGAATCCGTACTCCTAAGTCTTGCCTGTTTCTACGATTGTGACCCTAATTAGTTGTTCTTGCCTTATTTGATTGTTGTATATTTACCGATTCCTTTACATGATTCTTCCTTTAATTAAACCCCTAATTATTTTATTCTGAAGTTCTTTATTTGGTTTGATTTGAACTCCTTTCCTTAATTAGACCTCTGATTCTTTGCTCCTTTATTTAGCCTGATTTGAACCTCTTCCCTTAATTAGTTCCTGTCATTACCGTGGCTAATTGCCCTAAATTAAGGGGAAAATTGTGCTGAACCTCTTTGTGTGATTGATTCTGTGATCCCTTAATTGTTGATTATTGATTCCTTTACCTTATTTGCTCTACTCTTGAACTACTATATAAACTCCTTTGTTTTACTACTTAACACACGAACATCAGTTCATCACACACAAATACATTCAAACTCTTCTCCTTCTTTGCTACTTGTGCTATTGTGAGTCTAGCCGGCTGAAAGCCAAGGCTAGATAGTGGAATTGCACCTGTTTCTTTCATATTCTGCATTTCTCTTACTTGGCTGGTATGTCTCAGTTAAATTTTGAAACCTAAACTCTATGTGTTTCATTTCAGTGCTAGCTCATTAGTTATAGATTCAATTCCAGTTCTTGTTTACTGCCTTACTTATCATGTCTCTTCCTGCTTTGTTCCATATGTAATTAGCATGTACAAACTATAGTTGTCCATTTGATGTTTGTCTAGCATGTCTATTCACCCTTGTCTATTCTCCTTCCCTGAGGAGATCATATTAGTTACCTAATCTCTAAGGCATTCGACTGACTCTAGTTGTGTGTTTGATTATGTACAGGGTTTCTTTGCTTTCAACATGGCTTTATTACCTACCATCATGACTAACATGTTAATTCTATAAGCTTCTAAGTGTTCTATGCATTTTGTTGACTATATGCCTCCCTGAGCCCTGTTATGTGTTCTCTTTAAAAAATGTAAATTCTATGTGTCCCCAATCCCTTTACCCTGATGTGAGATCTGTTTGTTGAGTATTTCTGAATCTGGATGTTTTATGACCATTTGATTGTTTATTGTTTTAAAAAAATGTTTTGGTACTCTTCTCAAACTGTTTTTTTTTCACTACCAAACTAGTTTCTATTTCAGAAAACCTTTTCACTCTTAGAGTCATATCTATACTATTTTCACTAAATCTTTCAAGTTGTGTCAAGCACTCTCACTTTACTCTTAGATTATTAAGTTCTACCCCTCTGGTATGTGTACTGCTTAGGGATCCTTGAGATCTCTCTAAACTTTGGCCTACTAGGGCTGGTCCTTCCACACTGGACATAACCAGTCCCTATTTGAGAAAGGTCTTGGTGTGAGCACTGCCCGGGATCCTTGAGGTCCTTTGGGAACTCTAACACACCTGGACACTTGTCGACTATGAGATTTTTGGGCATTTGAGACTACTCGGAAGGCCTGGTACTCCCAGGTTTATTTTGGGCCTGCTTCAGGCTCTCTATAGTATAAGTTTACTTCTCATTGATGTAGTTTACTAAATCCCGGTTTGTAAACAGATATTAGGGTAACTAGTAAAAAGGGGAGGGTAGCTATATGAATCTGTGAGGTAAATTGGGTAGAAACCATATTTTAGGTTTTACATTATGATGAGTTGCTCTAGAAATCATGTTTTAGGTTTGTCTGACGCATTAGATATCATGCTTTAGGATTGCTATGCTTACTCACATTAAATCATGCAAAATCCGTGCATTAGATATCTTGACTTAGGACAATCATATTTACTGCTTCTGCATATCACATGTTATAGTTCATCATTTCACTTATGATTCTGCATAAGTCGCTATCACTTAGAAATCCTGCCATTAGGTTACTAATACTGTTTAAAATAAAATGACCTTCTCCATGTGCATTCGAGATCTTGTTTTAGGACTGCATATATATCTGCTTTGAAACATGCCGCTAAAATAAGTAGGTTAAAACAACTCCACACATAGGTACCATGCTCTGGTATGAATCAGTATAAAATCACCTGCTATATATTCATCACTTAGATCAGCATGCCTATAGGATGAAAGAACTTCAAATTGTTTAACTGGTTCCCAGCTTATAACTGCATATACACGCCTAGGCAAGCCTTAGGCCGTTAGATAACTGTGAAATCAGGTTCTGTTTATGTGTGAAATTGTCCAGGCTTAACAGGCGATAAAACCTGTAGGCAAACAGGTTAGGATTCTACCACTTCCCTTAAAACAAACGCTGCATGTTCTTTTCTGTAATGCTCATCTAGATATCATGTTCCTAGGTTTTCTAAATTTCTTTAAAAATCAGTTGTTTGAGACGTACTGCTTATTTGCCTATGTATATGTGGAGGTAAATATGGGCCTTTTATCTGGTTCCTTAATTGACAGTCCTATGTGTTATTTGTTGTCGCCTAGACTTTTGTCTTTAAATACCTTAGGATTGTCGAGAACTACCTAAATCTAGAGGTCCTAAACTCCTTCGGGACCACATGGAAGGGACGGGTAAAGCACTCTTAGAGTTCGTTAATTAAACTCGCGTATAACCACTAAGGGGAGGGTAATGGGTAGTAAAAGGATATGATGACCTGCGCGCTAATGTCACGTGTAGCCCCTCTAGTTGAGGAGTATTACTGGGGATTGCACTGATTGATCCTATAGGCTAATCACCTTAGGACTTCCCTTTCCCAATTCACATGTGCTTAAACTGTCTAAACTTCTTTTTCTTTACATATATGTGTTTAAACTGTCTAAACCTCTTTTACTTTCATATATGTGCATTAGACCATCTAAACCTCCTTGATTATATATGTATTTAGACTAAGTAAACTACCTTATTTGCAAATACGTGCTTAGACTTCTTACTTGTTAATTGACTAATTCACATAGTTCGGCCGGGACCCACCGTTGTGGACCGCGAGGGTTGCCTAACACCTTCCCCTCAAGGTTATTTCGAGCCCTTACCCAAATCTCTGGTAATGCAAACTGGTTACATGAGTTAATTGCTCTAGGTTCCCTAACGCACCTTAATCCGTTAGGTGGCGACTCTCCAAACACCCGATTCCCAAAAGGAAACGAGTTGTTCCCCCATGAATGTCGAAACCCGGACTTCCCCGCGAAGGAAAAAAGGGGCGCGACATCCGCCATGTCGGTGAAAATAGCCATCATACACCATTGAAAAGTTGTCGGTGCATTGCATAACCCAAATGGCATCCGCGAGAATGCGAAAGTACCATATAGACATGTGAAAGTAGTCTTTTTTTGATCCTCCGGAGCAATGAGAATTTGATTGTAGCCGGAATACCCATCGAGGAAACAATAGAAAGCACGGCCGGCCAACCTAACAAGCAACTGATCAAGGAAGGGAAGTGGAAAATGATCTTTTCTCGTGACTTTGTTAAGCTTGCAATAGTCCATACACACTCTCCATCCAGTCACTGTTCTTGTAGGAATCAATTCATTCTTATCATTGGTAACTGTTTACCTTGAAAATGGTATTAACAATTATATTTGATTTTGTGGTTCTAAAAATATGTGATTTATTTCAATACTAGCTGTTTGGCAGTAGATGCTAAGTGTAAGTAAAGAGAATAAGATATGCAAACCAATGTTGTTGCAAGACTGGGCCTCAAGCTGGCTGGAACAGGGGGCATCAAGGTCTAGTTAGGGCAGTTAGCAATGAACACTTGATGAAGAAACAATGATATCGAAGGCCTCGAAGATAGCCTTTTGGGGTTAATAATGGGCAATAAATGAAGAAGAACAAATGAACAAGCAATAAATCTGTAGAGTAATTGTTGAACACGTTTAGGTAAGAAAAGCAGAGAATGTTCTATTGTATTCATTATTCATGTGTCTTTACAAAATGACAAGGGTCCCCTTTATATAGGAGGGGGAAATCCCAACATAGTACATGTCTAATAATGACACGGAAATGCTATTGGTACAGCTGTATAATGGCTCAGTATGGATTTGTACTATTTCTCGCAGACTCTGTCAGTTCTAATCACGTGCCCTTGGGATTTTCCCGCCTTTCCATGACGGTCGTCGATTTACAAGCTACCTCGAGGTATACTGTGATAAGTCTTCGATATACCCTTTCGAGGCGATCGCTTCGGGGACGAGCCTTAGACTGTGCCTCGCCCATCGAGGCCAGGCTTGAAACGCCATAGAAGCCTCAAAATCGGCCTTCCCTAATTTTGATCGTATACAGATAGTCCCCGCGTTTCTTGGAATGAAATAACAAGGAACAATTTGAATTCTTCAACTCTTTAATGCCTCCATTATTATATCAGTTATGTCATGTGAACGATTGATGTGGCAAAAAGGGATGTTCAAAAGTCACGTTCGCACGGCTCTTGAAAAACCTCGAACTGATTACGACGGTTGGCCATCCTTTGGCTTTCCCCAACGTGCACTGCTGGCCCCTATAAATACTCCAATCCTTCACTCCTTACTCTTTATCATATCTCCATACTTTCAACAGCTCTTCTTACTTCTTTCTTCTATTATTCTCTCATCTAGTTTTCCTCTTCTCCTCCGAAATCTTTTAGTTAAAAAGGCGAAGACCTCTAGAACCATTCCCCAAGATGATAAAGCTTCTTTATCTTCACGCTCGTCTAAGGGAAAGGCCATAGTGCCTCCTCATCTTGAGGAGTGCATCCCCGGACCCTGTGAAACATCCTCTGATTTCACGGTTGACAAGCCTTCTTCGAAACCAGGGCGGTGCAAACACATGTCCCGATATATTAGCCAGGTAACCGACACTGGGTAGGTGAAAGCTAATTGCTGTAGGGGAGAGGCGGTGCAAGTGGAGATTTCTTCTCGGGAGGAAGACGTATCAACACATAAACCCAGTTTCCTTAGTGTATACACATATCCTTTTACCCTAGGTCTGGTAGAACCATCCTAGGCATCGATAGACCCCGTGATCTTTGATTTCTGCTGACCATATCGGGTGACACTCGGCCAAATCCATCCATCATTCTGTCATATTGTTTACATGATTAGGTACTTTGCAAACATGGTCGAGGGGATGCCTTTTACCCTTGACCATCTGATTAGGATGTATAGCCCCTGACTTTATCGAGACAGTCTGATTAAGCTTCAACGTCGGGCCCCGAAGGTTCTCTTTGCTTGCACTGACGAAGGCAAGGACAGAGGGTGGATGAGCCGCTTTGTCCGACTTAGGACCTTGGATCTAATTCCTATTGAAAGGATGCCATTCCCCGAGGAATGGAATATGAATCGTAAGCGAATATGTAAATTAAATATTTTCTCTTTCCTTTGGACCATCTTCCCCTTGAACTAACTCCCTTCGATGATGCAGCTGTTGTGTGGTACCCTGGTGCGGTTAAGGATATCTCGGGCTGGGTTCACCAGTTCGATTCGACTTGCCCGTATACTAAGCGCGTGTGGTGCGATCTGGCCATGGCCCGATGGGAAGCTAAAAATCATGGTGAGGTTTTTCTTCTGCCGTACTTGAGCTCTTTAAATGAGATACCCCTTGACTGTATTCTCATTTTTTGTATCCACCTTTTGTGTTTGTATAGGCCTGGGAGAGGCCTCTTTGATGAGGGAAACCCCCTCCGGGGAGGCAGATACCCCAAAACATACCAAGGAGAAGAAGAGAAAGAGAAAATCGTCGACTAAGTCCCCAAAACTAAAGAAGGATAAAGCTCAAAAGCCTATGGTCGATTCAGAGGCCTTAACTTCGGAAGCAATAGAGAGCCCCCGAGCTGGGGGTGAAGAGAAAGATGACTCCCCGCTAGCACCTGGGGGAAGAGGAAACGAGTCTGCTTCGGACCTTGCTGAGCCGATGGCTATTGAGCCGAAGGCTTCTAAACCAGAAGTTGCTGATGTTGTCCCGCCCGGGCCGAAGAAGCTCTCGAGGGTAGGTCAGATGATGTCCCTGAGCCGGTCGATGGCCAAAACATTTCCCGAGCCGAGGTGCATTCGATAGATGAGTTAAGGGAGCCCAACTCTGAGGCTCCCCGGAGGCAAGAGAAGGCCCCAATCGATCCAGCCGGAGTTATTGATGTGGGTGATTCTCCATCGGGTCCGGCATTCTCTCCGAGGGAGATCGGGACGCCCATAATAGAGAGACTTTTGATGCGGGGGCATCCCTAGGGGAGAATGACGTGTTTGAAGGATTCTTTACTGGGGTCGAAGAAAACCCCAAGCTTATCGCCTCGCTTATTTTTTAGGAAGCCTAGAGGCTATGCAAATGGGTAATCTTTCCTCGACTCTGCTCTGAGCTTCGATCCTCATCTTCCTGATTTTGTTCTTTTATGCTTTCAATCTATAGTGCTTCACAATCAGGCCTTTGCTAAGTCCCAAGCTGAGTTGACTCGGTATGAGGAAGAGTGTAGGAGGCTCTCATCAGAGGCTGACGAGCTTAGAGCTTTTTATACCAAAATGGAGGAAGTACTTCATGACCTTCGAGCTCGTTTGGAGACGGTGTCTCGAGGGCGGACCGATCTTGTTGAGCAGGTAATACAGTCTTTGTTTTTATTTTCGTGCTTGTCCGACTTTATCACTTAACACCTTTGGGTTGATTTTTGCAGCTTGAGAAGAAAGATGCCCTGATGAGGGAGGGGCTCAGAGCCAGGGATATTGAGATTCTCAGACTTAAGCAGCGTGTGGGCGAGATAGCCTTCGAGAGAGATACCCTCCAGGGGATGTTGACCTCGGTTGAGCAACATTTTCAGGATGCAAGGGCGAATAGTAGTAAGTATAAGGATCTCCATGCTGAATCGGTCATCGCGCTATCTGCAACCAAGTCTGAAGCCAATGCGCTCATATCCTCGTACCGAGAAGATGTTGCTGCTGCAAATGCTCGAGCCAAAAAGGTATCTGAAGAGGCCGAGCTTGAACTGACCCGAGCCCTGGATCATGCCCGATTAAGATCTCGGAGATAGGCTCTCGAGGATGTACATGCAGAGGGCATCGATTTGTCTGCTGAGATCAAGAGGGTGAAGGCCCTAGAGGAAGAATCGACAGCTCTGATTTCTTCCGATGATGATTTAGCCAGTGGTTCGGCCAGCAGCTCGGAGGATGATGAAGATGAAGGTGAAGTCCCCGAGGGGGAGAAGGTCGTTGATGTTCTGGGGTTCGAGGACCAAGCCGTTGAAGGCACAACTTCTGAGGGAGCTCTGTCCGGTCAAGTGACCCCGACGGTAGATTAGGTTTTTATTTGTTCCTTTTTGGTGTAAGGGCTCCAGGCGTGAGCCTTGCAAATATGTCTTTGTGAACCTTTATTATAAATATAAGGATCTTCACTTTTCATCATTTCTTGTCTTCCCTTTGCCTTTTTGGAATAAACTTTGATGCTTGTCGAAAACCAGTCCGATGTGTCGGACTTATAATATAAACCCCTTAGGTTTTCATGCTCGATGAATGATCGATAACAGTTGACCATTTGGGGTTCGATCCTCGAGTCAAATTTTGACCAGGGGCTATCGACCCTCAAGTTTTTAACACATTGGCCCTTAGGCTCTTTAGATCGGACATTAAGCTATTTAGACTGGCCCTTAGGCTCTTATGCATTGGACCTTAGGCTCTTTAGGCTGGCCCTTAGGCTCGTACGCATTGTCCCTTAGGCTCTTTAGGCTGGCCCTTTGGCTCTCACGCATTGGCCCTTACTTATGCATTGGCCCTTAGGCTCTTCTGGTTGGCCCTTAGGCTCTTATGTATTGGCCCTTAGGCTCTTTAGGCTGGCCCTTAGGCTCTTTTTAGATTGGGTCGATGCGACCTCTAATATGGCTATAGTTTTCCCTTATTTTGGCTAAAGACTTTTGAAGTTTTGATTATGCCTTGGCAAGTTTTATGTTCATCCGACTCTTTGACGGCTCAAACGAGAACCTCGATTATGAGTCGATATGTGACGATAGCTGAGTACTTCGGGAGGTTCGCTCGAAGGCTGAGTTTTCAAAACCTTTTCATCGAAGGCTGATTGTTTTCGAAGCCTTTTTATTGTTCGGAGCTGATATTATCGAAGCTCCTTTGCTTATGCCGAGGGTAGCCTGATTAACCGGTTATTTTTGAAGTATTTGAAGGCATTTTGTTTTCTGGTGGCAGTCGTACGTCTCCGAGCCGTATTAACTCGGTCGTAGCCTTTTAGTTCGACCGTAGTCTTTATGTTTGGCCGTAGCCTTTGGTCCCCGGGTGCGGTGACCTTGGCGTCTATATTGAGGGTATGCCTCTTTAAGGGTCTTACAAGTTCGAATATATAGCCTTGGCCTTAATGTCGGGGTTATGCCTTTTTAAGGTCTTATAAATTTGAGTACGCCTCATTGAGGTCTTATAAGCTCGGTATTGCCTCATTGAGGTCTTATAAGTTTGGGCATGCCTCGTTGAGGTCTTACAGATTCGATGCTACCTCACTGAGGTCTTACGAGCTTGAGTTTTTGATGGCTTCGATGAGGTGACTGTCAATGACAGTCCCCGAGTGTTCGAGGATTTTTGGCCCTTGAGTCGTTTTGCGTGACAATAGTAAACTTCTTCGAGGCACACAACGCTTTGACAAGCAGAGAGGCTTCTTTGATTACTTGATATATGTGTACATGTTCTTGCTTCCGGAGGCTCGATTGTTCTACATGTGGACGGTTCATTCGACCGTTTGGCCCAATACAATATTTTCCTATCGAGGTCCCCTTAGGCGTAACTCGATTTTTTCGAAAAGATAACTTCCGAGGGGGATGCCCCCAGTATTCGAGGCTGATTGAGAAGAAGCCTTGAATACTTGTTGAGTTATCGTTAGGTAGCATATAGATGTTGCCTCGTTAAAAACCTCGCCGGTAAAACCCATTTGGTATGAAACCCGATCGAAGGGATAAAGAGTGCAACACATGCTTTAAAACCCAAGGTCTTCGAGTCGAACGATGCTTCGGCGTCTCCCATCGAGCACCTGTAATAAAGTAGTATGAGATATAAAGCGAAAAGGGGGAAGGTTATACCTTAGCAATAAAAGCGTTTGAGCATCGATATGTTCCAATTGCTTGGAAGTTGCTCGCCATCCATGGTGCCAAGTTTGTAGGACCCTTTGCCTACTACTCTGAAGACGCGATACGGTCCTTCCCAGCTCGGGCCTAGCTTCCCTTCATTTGGGTTTCGAGTGTTCAGGCTGACTTTCCTTAGGACTAAGTCCCCGACTCTCAAGTATCGGAGGTTTGTTATCTTGTTATAATATCTCTCGATCCTCTGTTTTTGGGCGGTCATTCGGACTAGTGCAGCCTCTCGCTTTCCATCTAGTAGCTCGAGGGCTGTAGTCATGGCCTCGCTGTTCGAGTCCTCGGTGGCATGTCAAAATTTGGCGCTTGGCTCTCCGACCTCGACCGGTATCAAAGCCTCGGACCCGTATACAAAAGAGAATGGTGTCTCTCCTGTGGTTGACTTCGAAGCTGCTCGGTATGCCCATAGTACTTCGGGAAATACCTCTCTCCATTTTCCCTTCGCATTTTCTAACCTCTTTTTCAAGTTTTGGATGATGGTCTCATTTGTGGACTCGGCCTGTCCATTTGCACATAGGTGATAGGGCGTTGATAGGATCCTCTTGATTTTATGATCTTCGAGGAATTTCGTCACCTTGCTGCCTATGAATTGCTTCCCATTATCACATGTAATCTCGGAGGGGATCCCGAATCGGCATATGATGTGGTCCCAGATGAAGTCAATGACTTCTTTTTCTCTTATCTTCTCGAAGGCCTGTGCTTCCACCCATTTCGAGAAATAGTCAGTCATAAACAGAATAAATCTAGCTTTACCTGGCATCGTTGGTAGGGGGCCGACGATGTCCGTCCCCCATTTCATGAACAGCCATGGTGATAAGACTGACTGTAGCCGTTCACCGGGTTGGTGAATCATTGGCGCAAACCTTTGGCATTCGTCGCACCTTCGAAAGAATTCCTTAGTGTCTTTCTCCATGTTGTCCCAATAGTAGCCTGCTCTGATCATCTTTCAAACTAAAGAATCGGCGCCGGAATGATTTCCACAAGTGCCTTCGTGGATTTCTCGAAGTACATAATCGGAGTCCCCCGGTCCCAAGCATACTGCTATAGGTCTGTCGAAGGTCCTTCTATATAGTGTTCCATTCTCATTGAGTGAAAATCGAGCTGCTTTGGCTCGAAGGGCCCTTGATTCTTTTGGGTCTTTGGGCAGCTTCCCATTTCTCAAATAGTCGATGTATTCATTCCTCCAATCCCATGTTAGACTTGTTGAGTTGATCTCGGCGTGGCCTTCTTCAATCACCGACTTGGATAACTCTACAACGGCCCCTGGGAGTATGTCATCTTCTTCGATGGATGACCCCAGGTTCGCGAGTGCATCGGCCTCACTGTTTTGGTCTCGAGGAATGTGGACCAAAGTCCATTCTTTGAAGCGATGCAATGTGACTTGAAGTTTGTCTATATATCTTCGCATCCCATCTTCTCGAACCTCGAAGCTCCTATTTACTTGGTTGACTACCAGAAGGGTGTCGCGTTTTGCTTCGATGACTTCTGCTCCTAGGCTCTTGACCAGCTCGAGACCTGCAATAATAGCCTCATACTCGGCCTCTTTGTTAGTTAATTTCGAAGTTTTTATAGTTTGCCTAATCATGTCGCCCGTAGGCGGTTTCAGAACGATGCCGAGCCCTGACCCTTTCACGTTCGAGTCACCATCGGTAAATAGGGTCCATACCCCCGATGATGTGCCCGTTTTTAGAAAGAGTTCTTTCTCTACCTCGGGCACGAGGGCAGGCGTAAAGTTGGCCACGAAGTCCGCCAAAATTTGGGACTTGATAGCCGTTCGGGGTTGGTACTCGATATCACACCCTCCGAGCTCGATGGCCCATTTGGCCAATCTGCCCGATAATTCAGGTTTGTGCAACATGTTTCGAAGAGGGTATGTTGTTAAAACACATATACGATGGCATTGAAAATAAGGTTTTAATTTCCGAGATGCACTTATGAATGCAAGAGCTAATTTTTCTAAGTGTGGATGCCTGGTTTCACCATCTCCTGGAGTCCGACTTACGTAATAAACAGGGAATTGCATACCTTGTTCTTCCCGAACCAACACACCACTTACCTCTACTTCGGATACGGTCAGATACAAGTACAACGATTCATCTTCTTTCGCGGTGTGGAGCAAAGGCAGGCTCGAGAGATACGCTTTAATTCCTCTAAAGCATATTGGCATTTCGGAGTCCACTCAAAGCTGTTTTTCTTCTTGGGCAAGGAGAAGAAATGATGACTCCGATTTGACGATCTCGAGATGAATCGGTCTAAGGCCGCTATCCGCCCGGTCAGCCGTTGTACGGCCTTCACATTGTTCACCACTGTGATTTCTTCAAAGGCCTTGATTTTTTCGGGGTTGATCTCGATCCCCTTATTCGACACCATGAAGCCTAAATATTTGTTCGATCCTACTCCGAAGGCACATTTCTCGGGGTTGGGCTTCATGTTATAGCTTCTAAGGATATCGAATATTTCTTGGAAATGAGTCAAATGGTCCTTTACGTGCAGGGACTTAACTAGCATATCATCAATGTAAACTTCCATAGATTGTCCTATTTGATGTTCGAACATCTTATTAACTAGGCGTTGGTACATAGCTCTTATGTTTTTTAGCCCGAAGGGCATTACATTATAACAGTATGTTCCGTATTTCGAGATGAACGGAGTCTTTTCCCTATCCTCTGGGTTCATTTGAATTTGATTATACCCGGAGTAGGCGCCGAGAAAAGTGAGGATCTCGTGGTCGGCCGTGGCATCGATCAAGAGATCGATGTTGGGCAATGTGAATGAGTCTTTGGGGCATAATTTATTCAATTCTTTATAATCTACGCACATTCTTAATTTATTTCCTTTTTTGGGAACCACTACTATATTAGCCAACCATTCGGGGTATTTTACCTCCCTAATTGATCCTATTTTGAGGAGTTTTATTATCTCGTCTTTGATGAACGCATGTTTTACCTCGGATTGAGGCCTCCTTTTTTGCTTCACTGGTTTGTACCTGGGATCGACACTTAGTTGATGGGTGGTCGTTTCCGGCGGGATCCCTGTCATGTCTAAATGGGACCAAGCAAAGCAATCAATGTTGTTAATAAGAAATTGGATGAGTCTTTTCCTGAGTTCGGGGGTTAATCTTGTTCCCAAGTATACCTTTCGATCTGGAAGATGCTCGACCAAGACGGCCTGTTCGAGTTCTTCGACCGTTGATTTTGTTGCATCCGACTCGTCGGGGGCAACGAAGGTCCGAGGAGTGATGAAGTCTTCTTCGTCATCTTCGTTCGAATGCTCACACACCGCATGTTCGTCGGGGGTCGGCCTATTTCTTGACTTATCCTGGACGGGAAGAGTCAATATTTGTGCCATTTCGTTTACTGCAAACATCTCCTTTGCTGTATGTTGTTCTCCGTACACCATATTTATACCATCTTTTGTTGGGAACTTCATCATTTGATGAAGAGTTGATGGTACTGCCCTCATGTTGTGTATCCACGGTCTTCCAAGTAAGGCATTGTACCTCATGTCACCTTTGATGACATGAAACTTGGTGTCTTGAACTGTACCAGACACGTTGACTGGGAGGATGATTTCTCCCTTCATTGTCTCGCTTGCCATGTTGAATCCATTGAGGAATCGAGAGGTGGGTATGATCTGATCGAGCTGTCCGAGCTACTCCACCATCTTCAACCTGATTATTTTGGCCGAGCTACCTGGATCCACGAGCACACGTTTAATTTGAACGCTATTCAAAAGAAAAAAATTACCAGTGCATCATTATGTGGTTGGGACAAGGTCTCGATGTCTTCTTCTCTAAATGTAAGGGAGTCCTCGGGTATATAGCTTCGAGTTCGCCTTTCCGTTGCGATGGACACTTTGGCCCGTTTGAACATGGGTCCCTGTTGGACGTCGATTCCTCCAACGATCATGTGAATGATATGCTAAGGTTCGTCTGGTCCATTCTTTCCATTCGCCTCTCTTTCTTGAAAGTGGTTTTTGGACCGATTGCAGAGGAATTCTCGAAGGTGCCCTTTGTTGATCAGCCGGCCCACCTCCTCTCGGAGTTGCCTACAATCCTCGGTCCTATGACCGTGAATGCCATGGTATTCGCACATCAAGTTGGGGTTCCTTCGGGAAGGATCTGACTGTGCGGGCTTTGGCCATCTGGTATCCCTGATTCTACCCGTGGCTGATACGATGTTTGAGACATCAATGTTGAAGTTATATTCCGACAATCGGGGTGCCTCCATTGGCCTCGAATGCTTGTCAAACCCGGTCTTGCTCATAAGTCCCCGAGAATTTTGTCCTCGATCATTTCGAGGCATATTCCGCCTCGAAGTGTCTCTTCGATCTTTGAAGTATGGCTGATACCTTTCTTTGCCTGATCTCGACTCCCTTTATGTAGACTTTTGTTCCTTTTCTAGGAGCCTGATTGGATATATTGAGCCAGAGGGGGCTTCCAGTTGGTCGTGTTCGACCTTGATCTTCAATTGATACCTGTTGTGCACATCCGCCCATGTCACGACAGAATATTCGATCAAATTTTGTTTTAGCTGCTTCGAAGCTGCCGAGTTTCATTAGTTCAAGCCCTAAGTGAAGGCCTGTACTGCCCAGTCATCGGAGACTGGTGGTAATTCCATTCGCTCTATCTGAAAGCGAGATACAAATTCCCTTAGCATCTCGTTTTCTCTCTATTTGATTTTGAAGACATCGGACTTCCTGGTGGCGACCTTGATGGCACCAGCGTGTGCCCTCACAAAAGAATCTGCCAGCATGGCGAATGAATCTATTGAATTCGGGAGTAGGTTATGATACCACATCATAGCCCTCTTTGACAGTGTTTCTTTAAATTTCTTCAACAAGACGGACTCGATTTCGTCATCCTTTAAGTCATTCCCTTTTACAACACAAGTATAAGCGGTAATGTGCTCATTGGGGTCCGTGGTCCCGTTATACTTCGGGACATCGGGCATTCTGAATTTCTTCGGGATGGGCTTCGGAGCCGCACTTGATGGGAATGGTTTCTGTACGAACTTTTTTGAATCTACAACCTTCAGAATCAGGGGTGCGCTCGAGTTATAAGTCTCCACCTTTTTATCGTTAGCCTCTATCTTCTTTTCTCCTAACTCAATAATTTTGGTGAGGTCCTCGAACATCTTCATAATAGCGGGGTCTGCTGCTGACCCGTTGTTACTCGATCTCTCTGGTGCCTGCTCGACTCGAGGAGCCATTTCCGGTGCTGCTGTGCTTGGAGTTTTTTGTTGACTTTGTAGCTGAGCAATAGCCACTTGTTGTGCTTGCAACATCTCAAAAATGACTTGAAGGCTAACTTCTCTTACCTCCCGAGCTGGAGTCCCCTGTGCTTTATTTTGGTTTTCCCCGCGCACACTGCCGTTGGTATGAGAGCTTACATCGACATGCACAGCGTTGCGTGAGCCCACGTCGACGGGGATTTGTGCTGGTGCCACCCCTGGGTTTTGTGGTGGTACACCGGCATCTGCACCGTTCTCTTATGTACAGCTGTATAATGGCTCAGTACAAATTTGTACTATTTCTCGCAGACTGTGTCAGTTCTAATCACATGCCCTCGGGATTTTCCCGCCTTTCTATCACGGTCGTCGATTTTCAGGCTGCCTCGAGGTACGCTGTGATGAGTCTTCGATATACCCTCTCGAGGCGATCACTTCGGGGATGAGCCTTAGACTGTGCCTCGAGCCCATCAAGGCCGGGCTTGAAATGCCATAGAAGCCTAAAAATCAGCTTTCCCTGATTTTGACCATATACAATAACCACAGTCATGCCCCCATTTGGGACACATTGCATCGGAGAAGTCCATGAACTATCGGAAATAGGGTAAACAACCGCGGCATCCAACCACTTTATAATCTCATTTTTGACCACCTCTTGCATTGCTTCATTTAGCCTCCTTCGATGTTCAACGGAGGGTTTGGCACCATCCTCCAAAATAATCTTGTGCATGCAAAAGGCGGGGCTTAAGCCCTAGATATCCGCCAATGTCCATCCAATTGATCTCTCCCTCCTTTGTAGCACCTCCAATGTGGACTCTACCTGCATGTTAGTCAAACAAGAGGAAAGAATAACCGGTAAAGTAGAAGAAGGGCCAAGGAATTCATACCTGAGATGCGGAGGCAATGGCTTTAACTCCAAATTGGGAGGCTCCTCGATTGAGGGATTTGTTGGAGGAGTCTTCCAGTTTTCAAGATCCAAGGATAACTTCTGGGGTTCATAAGTGTACGACCCTATTCCTTGCAATGCATTCACACATTCCACATATCCTTCTTTCTCCTCATCATTATCAAGGTTGAGCAAAATGGCTTCAAAATTATCCTCAACATTCATTGTGGCACTAGCATCATCAATAATCACATCGGTCACCGAATCCACGAAAGAACAAACTTCATTGCTATTCGCTTGCCTCGTAGACTTGCACACATGGAAGTCCACCTTTTCATCACCCACCCGGAAAGTGATCTCACCGGCTTCCACATCAACAAGAGCCTTTCCTATAGCAAGGAAAGGTCTACCAAAAATAATAGGCACCTCATAGTCCACATCACAATCAAGAATCACAAAGTGCGCCGGGAGGATGAACTTGTCAGCACGAACCAACACATCATCAATAATACCCAAAGGTCTCTTCATTGTACGATCCGCCATTTGTAAACTCATGGATATAGGTCTTGGTTTCCCAATTCCCAAAGTTTTGAACACCAGAATAGGGCATCAAGTTGATACTCGCCCCAAGATCACATAAAGCTTTGGCAAAGATGGCACTTCCAGTTGTACATGGGATTGTGAAAGCCCCCGGATCTTCCAATCAAGGAGCCATTGAGTGCACAATTGCACTCACTTGATGTGTCATCTTTATAGTCTCACAATTCATCAACCTCTTCTTGGCCATCAAGTCCTTCATGAACTTTGCATTCCCGGAATTTGTCCCAAGGCCTCAACCAACGACACATTAATAGACAAACTCTTCATCATGTCAATGAACTTTTTAAATTGGTTCTCACCATTTTGCTTGGCAAGCCTTCGAGGATATGGAGGCGGAGGCCTTGGCATTGGTGCCTTATCCTTTGGCAATACCGATTCCGGTATGTCAACAATGTGCTCCCTAGACGGGTTCACTTCTTCTTAAGTCTCCTCCACATTGTCATCAATATCAATTCTCACCTAATTATTTGCTTGCACTTCATTGCTTGGCATCTCATCTTCTTGTACCAATCGTTAATCATCCATAATTTTCTTTTGACTTGAGGTGGTTGCTTCCCACCTTTTCCACTCCTTGTAGTCACGGCCATGGCAAGTCCCGTGTTGTTCCCACCCTTTGGGTTCACCGCCGTATCACTTGGTAGTGCCCCTTTAGGACGAGTGTTCAAAGCTTGCGAGATTTGGCCCAATTAAACTTCCAAATTGCAAATTGAAGTGTTGTGAGAGGCTAATTAAGCCTCCGAGTCGGCATTCTTCTCCATCATTTGTTCGAACATGTTCTCTATTCGGCCCATCTTATTGTTGGAAGAACTCGGACCTTGAGAACGATAGGGAGGTGGATTGCTCGGTTGTTGAAATATCGGAGGCCTTTGAAAACCCGAACCCCGGTTGTTGCTGTTGTTTCACCCTCCTTGGTTATTACCTCCCCAATAGCCTTGATTATTGCCACTCCAATTGCCTTGGTTATTTTGACTATTCCAATTTCCTTGATTGCTTTGATTTTTCCAATTCCCTTGATTGTTTTGATTGTTCCAACTACCTGTATTGTCTGAATTCCAATTTCCTTGATTTCCTTGTTGTCGCCATTGTTGTTGATTTGGTCTTTTAATGTTGTTTCTTTTCCCTTGGATGTTGTTCACATATTGCACTTCCTCCTCTTGCTCATTGTATTGTCTATCTTGATTAAATCGACTATCATCTTGCTCATAATTTTCAACCTGGTTTTGCACTTGAGGACCCTTTTGCCTTCTCTTGTTTACCATCATACAAACTCCTTCCATTGCATTTACTTGCTTGGGACCTTGCACTTGTTGAAGTTGAGCTTCGTCTAGTTGATTCATTGTGGTGGTCAACTCGGCAATTGCTTGCCCATGATCATGTAATTCTTTATGCAAGTTAATCACATTTGGATCACCTTGAGAAACATTTGCTCTACTTTGCCATGCTGATGAAGTATCCACCATTTCATCAAGAATCTGACAAGCTTCCGCATACGGCATTGTCATGAAATTTCCACCGGCATGTTGGTTGACCACGCATTGATTGGTAGTATTGATCCCCCTATAAAATGTTTGTTGAATCATAGCCTCCGTCATGTCATTGTTCGGGCACTCTTTAACCATAGTACAGTATCGTTACCATATCTCATGCAAAGGCTCATTGGGTTCTTGTTTGAAAGCTAGAATCTCATCCCTAAGAGTTGTTATATGCCCGGGAGAAAAGAACTTGGAAATGAATTTCTCGGCCAATTCATCCCATGAATGGATAGAATGATTTGGCAACCTCTCTAACCAATCCAAAGCCTTCCCCCTTAGAGAGAAAGGGAATAGCCTCAACCGCAAAGCATCCTCGGAGACGTTTGTTTGTTTACTTCCCCAGCAAGTGTCAACAAACACTTTCAAGTGCTTGTACGCATTTTGATTTGGAGCCCCGGTGAAGAATTCCCTTTATTCCAACAACGTAAGCATAACATTTGTGATTTGAAAATTTCCTCCCCTAATGCGGAACGTGACTTTGGCACTTGCGTATCCTTCATTTGGCAACACCCGGTGTGCCGCCGCTCTTGGAGGAGGTGGGGGTGGAACGGGAACGTTGTCTTGAGGCTGCCGGCCTCGTCTATTTTCTTAAGGTTCAAGAGGAACCTCATCAACTTGGTCATCATCCCCGTCATCCCCCAATGGCACGTTTCAAAGAGGATCATTGTTGTTGAGAGACATTATATGACCTACAATTGTTTTCACAAAAATATAAGTAACTCGGAAGGAAAGGAAGACAAATCACACACAAAACCAAATATATAGCTAAATTCGTGTTTTAGCTCCCCGGCAACAGCGCTAAAAATTTGACGTCGCCCAAATTCACACCATTGATTGGGATTGTGAAGCGTTCGATGCAATTATAATTACCCAACGTGAGTCAGGGTCGATTCCACAGAGAGCTTATGTTGGATTAGGTATATATCTAGACTAGGCTAAATATCACTCACCCAATCACAAACAAGCCCTAAATCAAACACCCATTAGGTATCCACACTAGGTTTGGGTCACAACCCCAGCTAGAAATTTAGCAACTCTTACAGAAAATTGAAGAAACTAAAGAAGAAAATAAGATTAAACTCATAGTAGATGATAACGGGAAGAAAATCCAATGTTAAAATGATAAACTATTACAAAGTTACCCAAAGTGGTAATGGAAAAACAACTATCTATTTTCTGATGTTCAAACTTAACCTAGTTTTGACAAAAAAGACTATTTATACATAGCTGAAATTATCGGAGAAAATTGCCCCTGCGAGGTTCTGCGGCCGCACAATTTTGTGTGCGGTCCGCATTTTGATGTTGGCTTGACACGATGGACTTCTGCGGCCGCACTTCTTCAGATTCTACGGATCGCACATTTATGAGTGCGGCAGACTCTTGAGCTTGAGCTTTGACATGAGAGACTTCTGCGGACCACACATTTCTGAGTGCGGCTGCACTTTTGATTATGCGGCCTTACAATAATGGTGCGGTCCGCACTTTCTAGTGGACCAAAATCACATCTCTTTGAACCTCATCTTTTGCGGCCGCACAATAATTATGCGGTCTGTACTTTGCAAAGAAAATCTATCAGAGGTCTCTTCATGCTCTGCGGTCGCATACAATATTGTGCGGTCCGCACTTTGCTCGTTTTTGCTTTGTTTTAGTCCTTATCCAAAATTACTCTTTCTTAAGTTGATTTTCATCTCTTTGGCTCATTTTCCAATAATCCTTCAAGTAAGCACATTTTATCAGTTGTCGGGAATACTTTTAAGCATTTTTGAGATAAAATGAAAGTAAAAGGGTGCAAATAAGTAGTCAAAATCCCTACTTATCAACTCCCGAAAAGCTTTGGGTTGAGGCGATACTGCTTGCTACTTGTTAAATAAATACATGGTCAGACCCATTCTTGAGAAGACACTTTATGCGTTACTTCGAGGAAGAAAGCCCAACACCACTCACCTAAGAGCTTTTAGGTGTAAATGCTTTGTACACAACAATGGTAAAGAAGATCTAGGCAAGGTTGATGATAGAAGTTATAAGGGAGTATTTCCTAGGATATTCACCACATAGTAAGGCATACGAAGTATTCAATAAAATAACTATATGTGTGGAAGAAAATGTTCATGTAATTTTTTATGAATCTAATAATATGGCTGAGAAAGGCTTGCAGGATGAATACTATGATATAAGTCTCACAGAAGAAGAGACCTCTGGAGGATTTGAACAACAGCCTGAAGGAGCATCAGGTAATCATGAGGGCGATGAAAGTGATCAGGAAGAACAAAACGAAGAGGGAACAACATTGACTGTATCTACTAGACTGGTCCTTTGGGCCACTCCTCTCCCAAACCATCTCAAGGTATACAAGTTAGGACACAGAAATACAAAAGTTCTCATCCCCTAAAGAATATCATTTCGGATTCAAATGTAGGAGTACAAACAAGATCATCCTTGAGAAACTTGCATGCACTCACTGCATTTCTCTCACAGATTGAGCCTAAGAACACAAAGGAAGCTCTAAAGGATCCAGACTAGATAATGGCCATACAAAAGGAGCTGAATCACTTTGAGAGGATCAAGGTCTGGAATCTGGTACAAATACCCAAAAATAGAATTTTTTTAGGTACCATATGGGTATTCAGAAACAAGCTGGACGAGAAAGGAAATATCACAAGGAACAAGGCCAGACTGGTGGTTCAGGGATACAATCAGGAAGAAGAAATTGACTATGATGAAACATTTTCTCTAGCAGCCAGAATGGAAGCCATAATAATATTGTTAACCTTTGTTGCCCACATGGAATTCAATTTATATTAGATGGATGTTAAAAGTGCATTCCTGAATGCTTACTTAAAAGAGGAAATGTTTGTTAAACAACCCCTGGATTTGAAAGAGAAGAGCTTCCTGATCATGTTTTCAAATTGGACCAATACATTATATGGATTGAAGCGGGCTCCAAGAGCTTGGTTTGAGAGGCTCTCAAAATTCCTCTTAACCAATGAATTTATAAGAGGTAAGGTGGACAACAAATTATTTCTGAAGACTAAAGGAAAGCATCTTGTAATTATGCAACTGTATGTGGATGATATTATTTTTGGGGATACAAATGAATCAATGTGCAAAGAATTTGCTGCAATAATGGGCAATGAATTTGAAATGAGCATGATGGGTGAGTTGAATTTCTTTCTTAGGCTACAGATCAAACAGACACCTATTGGAACCATTATTCACCAGCAAGAATACATCAAAGAACCCCTGAAGAAATTCAATATGGGCTCTTCAAGGTCAATTGATACTCCTATTCCATTGCGACAAAGCTTGATCTAGATGAAGAAGAGAAAAATGTGGAACAAAAATTATACAGAGGAATAATTAGATCACTGTTGTATCTCACTACAAGCAGGCCTGGTATTGCATTCAGTGTGGGTCTATGTGCAAGATTTCAAGAAAATACCAAGGAGTTTCACTTAAAGGCAGTCAAAAGAATACTCAGATATCTTAAAAGAACTCCCGATTAATGTCTGTGGTATCAAAGAGGATACAACTTTGACTTAGTTGGTTATGCTGATACTGACGATGCAGGTTTTCATGTTGACATAAAAAGCACTTCAGGAACAGCTTATTTCCTTGAGTCTTGACTTGTGTCTCGGGGAACAAAGAAGCATACTCAGTGGCCCTATCTACAGCTGAAGCAGAATATGTAGTTTCATCATCTTGTGCTCAATTGCTATGGATAGGACAACAACTCGGGGACGGTAGTACTGTTGTTCATTGTGTTCCTATCTTTTGTGACAACACCAGTGCCATAAATATTGCTAAAAATCTATGTTAGCATAAGATAACCAAAAACAATGATATCAAACATCATTTTCTCAAAGATAATGTTGAAAAGAGAAATATCTCAATAACTTTCGGTAAAACTAATGATCAAATTGCTATTATTTTTACTAAGGCACTGAGTAGGGACCACTTTAAATGAAATAGACTAGAACTAAGATTAATCAATACCTCCCACTAGGTCGAACCCTAATGATTGGTGTCACGATCCAAAATCCAACTAGTCATGATGGCACCTAACCTCACCCGCTAGGTAAGCCAAATAACAACAATCTGATTTTTAAAGATGTTTAACTGACTCTAATACGCTACCTAAAGACTGGTTGTACAAATCATGGGCTTTTAATATTTGAATTTACAAAGCTAATGTGAAATAAAAATACAACATCTGTTTGAAATATACATGAACTGATTAAAAAATTTAAAGCTTCAAAGAATAAGAGGTAGTTGTGACTTGATGGAGGTATATCTTCAATGCTAGCCCTCGCCATGCATAGCAACATCAGCATCCAAAATCTACACGCAATGTGCAGAAGTGTAGTATGAGTACAACCGACCTCATGTACTCAATAAGTAACAACACTAACCTTTGGGCTGAAAGTAGTGATGAGCTCAACAGGTACACTCCAATATGAAAAAACAGTACAGAAACATAGGCATGTTTTCAAGTTCAACAGATAACTCAATACAAGTAAAAGTAAATCAACTCTGTATGACATGAGGAATATAACATCTTTATATCTATGTGCCATTGTACATGCTATATATGGTATACTACCATGGAAGCATCGCGTACTCACACTCTCAGAGTGCTCAATCACTCAGTATTGTACGGGCATGTCCAGCCCAGGGAAGATCCATCCATCAATATAAATAGCAATTGACAATCAGTCACTCAATACTGTATATGGCCAATCCAGCCTAGATATAAATGAAAAAGGTAACTCCATGCCCAGGGAAGTCCATCCCAAATATAAATAAATAAGGCAACTCAACGCCCTGGGAAGTCTATCCCGAATATAAATAAATAAGGCAACTCCATGCCCTGGGAAGTCCATCCCAAATATAAAATCCATTGCGCTCACTGTGTGGGGTGCAGAATCCAGAGGGGCTCCTTCAACCCAAGCGCTATAATAAACCAACTCCGGACCCTCGGCCTAACTCAGTCATTAACCTCTCTAGTCTCTCAGGCTCACAATGTCATGAAAATTAGCCCAACATAATGGTATGATGTATCAATGAATGGAAACAGAGAGTGAGATATGATATGCAAATAATAGATGTGACTGAGCACAAATTACATTTTTAACAATTAATTCAACAACATCACGACCTGTGTGGGTCCCAAAAATATTGGCATATAGCCTCAGTTTGATTTTTAACATGAGTCACAACTCAATTTCTCTAAACCATGGAAGGTACATTGAAAATAACAAGTTAATTGACTACACAGCTCTACGGAATCGATTAAGTCACAATTTCTATGGTGCACGCCCACACGCCCGTCACTAGCATGTGCGTCACCTCCATACCAATCATATAACATATAATTCAGGGATTTATATCCCCAGAACCATCTTAGAAGTGTTACTTACCTCGAACAAACCGAAACTAATGTGGAGCAAGCTAATAAATGCTTCGAAAATTCCATTTCGCACGTATCATACTCTGAACGCTTCCTATCTCCTCAATTCCAAGCCAAACGATTCGAAAGTAGTCAAACAACGTGCAAATTAATCAAAATGTACTTCAATGCTTACAATTTAACAATTTATGAAAATTCCCAACTCCGCTCAAAAAGTCGACAGTGGGGCCCATGTCTCGGATCCCAAAGAAACTCGCAAAATCCGACAATACATTCAATTACAAGTCCAACCATACCAATTTTATCAAATTCCGATAAAAAATCGACCTCCAAATCTTAAATTTTCGTTCTTGAAGAGATTTTGCAAAAATCCCAATTTCTTCCATTAAAATCCGAAATAAATGATGAATATAATCATGGATTTATGAAGTATGATCACTTTGATATATACAACACTTACTCAAGTCGATGTTGTGAAGAACTCCTCCAAGATCGCCCAAGATCGAGCTCCAAAAATTCAAAAATGAGTAAAAGTGGTTAAACCCCCGAATTTATTTTATGTCCAGGTATTTACTCTTCAATTTCCAGCAAAATTTTATTCTAACAAATTTTCCAACAGCCTTCTCCAACTCTTCGGGACAGCCTCTAGTATAATGGTCATAACATTTTGTAGAAAACTCCAAATAACAAATGGTTTAACTTTTTGAAAACTAGATACCAAAAGCAACAACTTCCATGTCTTGATCTTCTCCCAATTCCTTATAGATTTCAGGATATAAGCTGCCAAAGTCTGCCATGTGCAGCTAAAATTTCTTCTTTGCGATTTCAAAACTCTTCTAGACAGCCTGTTGTGTATCAACCATAACATTTTTTACACAACTCCAAATGCCAAATAGATTGATTTTACGAAAACTAGACACAAAGGGCTATAACATTCATTTTTTTTTATCATCGCCAAACTCCATATAGATTGCAAGATATAAGCTTCCAAAGCAGGTCAGTGCAGCAGAAATTTTCCTCTACGCGATCGCGAAAGGCCTTCCGCGATCGCGTTTCACTGGCCAGTTTTTCCCATTTTACTCTTCGCGATCGTGGCCAATTCCACGCGATCGCACTGCATACTTCTGCAGCCAAACATATTACGGACCTACTCGAGGCCTCAAATGACACATAACAACATCGAAACGACGAATCGTATTACGATTAAAACTTCAATGAACTTTGAAGTTTAAACTTCTAAAACTCGTGACGAACCATATCAAATTCAACTCGGAATGAACTCAAATTTTGCGTATAAGTCATAAATGATGTAACGAAGCTACTGAAATTTTTGGAACCGCAATCCGAATCCGATATTATCAAAGCCAACTTCCGGTCAAGCTTTCCAAAAATCTTCTATGTTCCAACTTTCGCCAAAATGCGCCGGATTGTCTTACGGACTTCCAAATCCAAATCCGGACATATACCTAAGTTCGAAATCACCATACAAAGCTACTGAAATCATCAAAACTCAATTCCGGAGTTGTTTGCATAAAAGTCAACTTTGGTCAACTCTTTTCATTTAAGCTACTAAAACATGTTTTGTTCTTTCAATTTAATCTCGAGTCATCAATAAACCAAACTCCACCACACATGCAATTCATAATACACCTTACGAAGCTGCTCGAGACCTTAAGCCACCGAACGGGATGCTAATTCTCAAAACGACAAGTCGCTTTGTTACGTTCTCCCCCACTTAAACATACGTTCATCCTCGAACGTGCCAAGAGTTGTTCCTAAACCTTCCAATCACTATTCAACCTTACCACGCACATACCCGAGGGTGATCCCACGTCACCCTATTCCATATAGGCCCGACCACACAACATTACTGAAGATCACCTCTTCAACCTTAGACTGTAAACCTTAGAACCCAATTTCCAACATCCAAAATTTTCTACAAGACCCAAATCTCGCATCTACACACTATATAAGTTTGAGCAAGCTGTATTAAGCTTTAACCACAACCCCACATATAATCACATAACATACTACACAACTCGCATACTCGCAGCACCATTCCCAATCACAATAACTACTCAAAAGCAACCAAGTACTAGTATTAAACTCCACATTCAACAGAACCTCGTTCCAAAACCTTCATACACTCCCGATCACAAAAGAAACATACAGGAACTCACAATCACTCACTAGATCAATAGGTCATGGAGCTTTCCTTCGTTCAACAAGTACCATAGCCAATTATTTAAGCCGAATTCTAAATTATTCTTCCAACACGCTGTAATCAAACCTGATAGTATTCATCCTAGGTCCAGTAACCTTATATCACAAAACACACTATTCTAGCTATTTCGGTATAGTCTTGCCTTTCCGGCATAGAACATTATTTAAAAAAACTTATCAAATTCCATGAGAAGAACATATATGTGTGCATGTGCAAAACTTTCTCAAATTGCCCTGATCATGCAAAATCATAGCATGTAGAGGAATAAAACAATTAATCAGATAAACGAGCAAGGAAACGCGATTTTCACACGCTACACGGACAACTCACATGCTAATAATAGAACCCGCACAGACAACTCACGTGCTAATAATATCAATATATGGATCTACACGAACAACTCATGTTCTAATAACATAATCCGTCTGGTATAGTCCTAGGCCTCCACTCCAAACATATCATATGGAAGCATTTAAATAGGTATACAGGTATATGATGAGTCAGATGAGATTCTCATATTCCTAGACTGGTATAACTGACATGCTAAAGTGTAGGCATGTACAAAGTGTGCTATCATAGTTCAAATCGGAAATCTTTCATCGCTGAGAAGCATTTATCAAGTTCGTTCAAGGATTTTAACCCCTATGTAGCCGCAAACAAAGCTCAAATAGCTCACATTATTGTTACTGATATGAGAAGCATCATAGCTTAAAGATTAACAATCAATTCTAGGCTTATCATAGCTTAAACACAATCCGAGCATGGATAAATAGCCCTCTAAAAAGTCCTCAATAACTTAACCGTAACACGTACTATTATCTAGTTAACTTGGACACATCTTCACAATCCGCGACCCCAAAACAATCTGCTTCTGAGAACTCCCAGTCCCCAAATTCATACAACACATGAATTGATATAGCCGATCCAAACTCCACTACTAGATTATTTAACAAATCTCTCGTGGACGATCATCTCACGAGGACTACTTCTATAATTCTTCCGTACCACATAGCAAATTTTGAATATATGCAGTCTATCAACCAGGTGAGTATTGCAATACCATTGAACATCCGTAAGTCAAAACACAATACGCCTTCTGAAGTGCGCACCCTTCTCAGGAATTACCGAGTAATTACAACATTCATCTAAATATCTGAAACTGGCTAAGCTATCCAAAATTCATGACCTTCCCTTCAAAATTGAACAGCCACCTTGTACATGGAAATCTTAATCCCGCATAACACACCACATCTATCATGCCTTCACGTGAAAAGCACGAGAATCTCATTATCAACTCTGAGTCACCCGCAAAATACATACCCAATCATTTGGAAGTCCTTCATTTGATCCAATCCGAGAGAAAATTATAATACGCGACATGCTCCTAACACCGGTAGGAAATATCCATCTCAAACCGTGGTAGAAACGATCCTAACATAAAACCACACCTCCCTAAGGCCCATAGTTGGATTAATGATGAGGAGGGTGAAGAAGCAAATAAGGAGGGAGAAGGAGAAACAAATAAGAAGGAAGAAGGGGTATATGAGAAAGATCAAAGTTCTGAAGAAAAGAAAAGTGAGAATGAGGGTGAATCGGGTGAAGGGAAGGAAGGTGGGATAGAAGAACTACAAGGTGAACAATTAGGAGATTCAGAAGAAGAAGAAGAATAAGAAGGAGAAGAAAGAAGTTTGGGAGAAGATGACTCTGAATGTGAGGGTAATGAAGAGGAAAAAGAAAGTGAAGGTCAGTATTCTAAATCTGAAGTGAGGAGGACAATGCAAGTGAGGAATATGAAGGCTCTATGACTATTGGTAATACAGTCATGAACCTTTCGAGGAAGTTCATAAAAAGGAAGGGTCGGAGGAACCTAGGCCTTCCTTAAATCCTTTCGTAGGAGATGAGAAAGTTGAAAGAGATGAGGCTAATTTGCCATTGTCCGAGATAGAAAAAATGAACCGGAAAACCCATACAAAGCCTACAAGAACAGCTTCATGGGCAAGAAAGGAAGTGTCTCGTCGTACTAGGACTCTTCTCCCCAGGAGAAAGAGAAAAGTTGTTGATTATCACGACCCAAGTTCTCCCTCCGTGAACAGTCGTGACGGTACCTAGTCCCTACGACTAGGTAAGCCTAAAAAATGCGCAAAAGAAACAATTGCAGAAAGAAAACAATTAAAAAAAAGCCGAGATAACAAAATGAAACATTGTTTAAGATGCCGCACGGCATATAACAGTACGAGAATCTCAACCTAACACTCCCAAAATCCGGAACCCCATGAAACACAAGCTAAGAGTACAAAAAAAAGGCTCTAACTCCAGAAATGTATATCAATAAGGAAGATACAGAAGGGCTATACTAGTACAAAGAATAGAAAGGGACTCCTCGGTCTGTGGACGCGGCAGATATACCTCGAAGTCTCTATAGAAGCGCCTCGCCTCAAGGGTGATAAGACTGAGTGGAAGTACCTGGATCTGCACACGCAAAAACATGTGCAGGAAAGGGCATGAGTACACCACAGCGGTACCCAGTAAGTGCCAAGCCTAACCTCGGTCGAGTAGTGATGAGGAAGGTCAGGGCCCTACCGGTCATATACAATAATATATAAAGAAGATGAGCAATAGTAAAGAAATACAGATAATGAGAGAAACAACAACCACAACCAAGGCAAATAATCACAGAAGGTATACAACTCAACATAGAGATAACAACCGGGGGTCTACCAGGATCCCCTCCTGTAGCCCCAAAAGTAAATAATAAGTGGATCTCCAGGGTGCTGTCCCATAGTCCATATCACTGTGCAGGGGGATCTATCGGAATACCACATCCGTAGTGCCAAATAAAACAGACAAGGGGGGATGTACCGGGAACCGCCCATAGTCCCAATGTAAACACATAGCAACAACACAAGAATAATCAACTCAATTCAATTTAATATCAAAATAGACAGGTAATTCTAACCTAGCATATTGTACAAAGTTCAGATAAGGCAGTTTGAGCAAGTAGGCAGTTTAGTCATTTAGGCATGCTTTCCTAAGCTAACAGTAAGCTCAAAGTTCAAGTATTGGAAACAGCAAAGAAAAATACGAAATTATAGATGCTTAAATGAAAAATAGGATTTTCAACAATCAACACAAGTACGCGCTTGTGACCTCACGTACAAGGCATTTCAAATATCACAATACCAAATCCTAAGGGGAGTTTCCCCCACATAAGGTTAGACAAGCCACTTACCTCGAACCAGCTCAATCAAATCAATACCACGTTCTTGCCACGAGTATCCGACTCCAAATGGCCCAAATCTATTCAAAGTAATTGCATAATGTAAATAACACTTCAAGTAACTAATTCAACTAATTAATCAAGCTAATACGCGAAATTAGAAAAAAACTGACCAAAAACGTACCCCCCCCCCCCCCCGGCCCCTCATCTCGGAATCGGGTATAATTTACAAATTCGGGATCCTCACACTCTCACGAGTTCAGTCATACCAAAAGTACCAAAATCGGACCTCAAATGGTCCCTCAAATAACCACTCAAGGCTCTCCAATTAACCAAGCCCTAACCCCAATTTACCACTGATTTTCCTTCAAATTTCATGCTTACAATGATAAAAATCACCATAATAACGAGCTTAATGACCAAAGACCTTACCTTAATGAATCCCTCTGAAAATCTCCCTTGAAAATGCCCTCCAAAGCTTCACCCCGAATGAAAAATTGAGAGAAATTGTCAAAAATCGCGAAGGGTGGAATTTATAGTTTCTGCCCCAGCAAAACTGCACCTGCGGTTAAATAGCCACACCTGCGGACCCGCACATGTGGTCCGAGGTGCGCACCTTCGAACTTCACTTAAAACACCAGGGCCCCACCTGCGCAAGAAATCCCGCATCTGCGCAGTCGCAGGTGCGACCGGGACCTCGCTTCTGCGATCCCAGCCTGCCCCTCTCGTGGACGCATCTGCGGCTTCCTATCCGCTCCTGCGTGCCCGCACCTGCGGTCCCCTAGCCGCAGGTGCGGTTATGATAGCAACAGAACTCCTTCAGCTGCCAAACTCAACTCAAAATCATCAGTTAACCACCCGAAATCACCCCGAGGCACCGGGGACCTCAACCAAAGGCATGAGCAAGTCATATACCACCTTCCAAACTCGTACCAATCCTCAAAACACCTAAAACAACATCGAAACATCAAATTAACCATGGATTCAAGCCTAAAAACTCTAAAGACTTCCGAATTCCGCGTTTGATCAAAAAGTCTATCAAACCTCGTCCGAATGACCTAAAACTTTGCACACACATCCCAAATGACATAATGGACCTGCTGCGACTTTCGGAACTCCATTCCGACCCCGATATCAATCTCACTACCGAATCGGAAACTTCAAAAATTCAACTTCGGCATTTCAAGCCTAATTAAGCTACGGACCCCCAAAACACAATCCGAACACGCCCATAAGCCCGAAATCACCCAACAGAATTCTATTCCGAGGCCGTCTTCACACTGCTCTGACTAAGATCCTTTCTAAAGCTTAAACTCTCAATTAGAGACTAAGTGTCCCAAAACACTCCGAAACTCAAAACGAATCCTCCCGGCAACTCAGAATAGCAGAAATAAACACGGGGAAAGCAGTTAATAGGGGATCGGGGCGTTAATTCTTAGAACGACCGGCCGGGTCGTTACATCCTCCCCCTCTTAAAACATTCGTTGGTCCTCGAACGAACATAAAGACATACCTGAAGTAGTGAAAAAATGAGGGTAACGGCTGCACATATCCTGCTCGGTCTCCCAAGTGTCCTCCTCGACCGGCTGACCCCGCCACTGAACCTTCACTGATGCAATGTTCTTTGACCTCAGCTTTCGAACCTGCCTATCCAATATCGCCACTGGCTCCTCAACATAAGAAAGATCCTTGTCCAACTGGACTGAACTGAAATCCAACACGTGCGACGGATCACCGTGATACCTCCGGACATCGAAACATGAAATACCGGATGAACTCCTGCCAAGCTGGGAGGTAAGGCAAGCTCATAAGCAACCTCCCCAATACGCCGTAATATCTCAAAAGGGCCAATAAACCTCGGACTCAATTTCCCTTTCTTCCCAAATCTCATAACGCCCTTCATAGGCGAAACCCGCAGCAAAACCCGCTCTCCAACTATATAGGAAACATCACGAACCTTCCGGTCCGCATCACTCTTCTGCCTAGACTGGGCTGTACGGAGTCTATACTGAATCACCTTGACTTTCTCCAAAGCATCCTGTACTAAGTCTGTACCCAATAATCTAGCCTTGCCCGACTCGAACCAACCCACCGGGGACCTACACCGCCTACCATACAATGCCTCATACAGTGCTATCTGAATGCTGGACTGATAGCTGTTATTGTAAGCAAACTCAACCAGTGGAAAGAACTGATCCCAAGAACCTCCAAACTCCATCACACACGCACGGAGCATATCCTCAAGAATCTAAATGGTGCGCTCGGACTGTCCGTCCGTCTGGGGGTGAAATGTTGTGCTCAACTCTACTCGAGTGCCCAATCCATGCTGTACGGCCCTCCAGAACCGTGATTTAAACTGAGTACCTCTATCTGAAATAATAGAAACTGGAATACCATGCAGACGGACAATCTCCCGGATATAAATCTCCGCCAACCGCTCCGAAGAATAGGTGGTACACATAGGAATGAAATGCGCAGACTTGGTCGGCTGATCCACAATCACCCAAATGGCATCGAACTTCCTCAAAGTCCGTGGGAGCCCAACTACAAAGTCCATGGTGATTCGTTCCCACTTCCACTCCGGAATCTCTATCTGCTGAAGCAACCCACCCGGCCGCTAGTGCTCATACTTTACCTGCTAGCAATTGAGGCACCGAGCTACAAACCCAACTATATCTTTCATCATCCGCCTCCACCAATAGTGCTGTCTCAAAATCCTGGTACATTTTCGCGGCGCCCGGATGGATGGAATACCGCGAACTATGGGCCTTCTCTAGAATCAACTCCCGAAGCCCATTGTGAGCACGTGATTTTTGCCCAATATGAATTACTCCCAGAAATTCAAACAAAAATATTTTCTTTCATTTTTTTTTGCAATTTTGTGGATTTTTGTGACATTTTGTGTTAATTGTTTGCATTTTTGTTTGTTCATTTTGATTAATGAAAAATATAAAAAAAAAATACTTGATATTTGCATTTAGGGTTTAATTTCCTATTTTAGGATTAATTAGGTTACTTTATAAAGAAGAAAATAACAAAAATGATTCTTTTTGCATTTACACTTTTAATTTTCTTAGTTTGTATTTAAATTAGGAATTAGTGTATTTGGGAATTGAATAATAGTCCTAGAAGTCAATTTGGTTTTTATTTGTTGATTTGGCATTTAATAAAAATCAGAAAAATATAAATAATAAATAAGTAAATAAAATACATAAAGAGAAGAAGAAAAAACAAATAAATTGAGAATTTGAAAGATTAAATAGGTTGGTGTGCAACTTGGGCCAAAATGGTTTAGCCCAAATGAAATCCAACCCCAAATACCCAACGAACCGGCCCAAGTCCACCCCAAACCCGGTCCAATGTTCCCCACCCTAAAAAACGACACTGTTTGGTTCCAGTTAATCTCAGCTGTCGAGGTAAAGAGATCCAACGGTTGAGAACTAATGAGATTTTAATATATAAGTGTCTTAACACCCTACCCCCCCCCTCTCAGAGCCCCCCTAACCATCCCTGATCCCTCCGCCCTGAGCCGCCGTCTGCCACCGCCGGAAATTGCCTACGGCGGCGGCCGGCGTCCAATCCCAACCAAATTTACACCACATATTCCTCATAACCTCCCCTTTCCAACCCCCCAATCTATTTTTCTCAAATCTCACCCAAGATCCTCGAATTTTGAAAACCCTAATGCCACCTCCGCCGCACACGGCGACCCCGCCACCCAAACATTACCAAGTTTACACCATAGTCTCCCCTCCTTCTCTCCTTCCCAAATCTTAAACCAGAATCCTTCAAACCCGGCTACAATTGCACAAATTCCAGATCTGGAGTTGGCTCAAGGACTGGTCGAATTTTCTAAGGTTTACCAGTGTCGATTCGAGTTCCCAAATAAAGTTATGTGTTTGTTCTTGCTAAGAACAAACATATAACATTATTTGGAGACTCGATTCAGGGCAGTCTACTAGAAGACCTAAATCAGTAAGGTTTCTTTTTCATTAAAATTTCTATGTGATTTTCCGCTTTGATTAGTTGTTCTTCATGATTAATAGATTTAGGAATTTTAGGGTTAATTGATTTTCATTTTATGGATTCTGTTTTTGCTTAATTTTTGTTCTGTTTTGATTTTTTTTAGTTTAATTTTGTGTTTGGTTTCGATTAAATAATTCATGGTTGCTGTTATTACTTTGATTTTAGCTTCGAGTTGATTGCCATTAACTGCTAGTTTACTATTTGTCAGAATCAATGTCCATAATTAGTTCAATTTTAAAGTTGGATTGGTTATAGCTGATAGTATGTAGGTATGGTGAAAGGGTTGGGATTTTAGTTGAGATAAGGTCAGTAATTTCAAGGTATTCAGGGGGTATTTGGTAACAGGATATAATGCTGTAGATTAGAATAGAATTTCCTAGAATCTTCTAAGAACAGGGCTCAAGTTAGATTTCAGTAATTTTAGGATAGTAACTTGGGTAACAAGTTAAAAAATAGAGAACTAATCTGAAAATAAAGAGGGACTAAGAGTGTAAACAGAAAATTTGAGGGCTGCCCTCATTTGGCCTATAAAAGGCACCCTTTAGTGCCTTAAGTCACAAGTTTGGAACCCCAAAAAATTCCCCCAGAATAGTCTTAGTTTCCAGAAGATCTAAAATTCTCATCTTAGAAAATCTCCAAAAAAAAATACACAAAATTACATTGATCTTCCTTAGATCGTTTCTCAAATTTCAGCTCTTAATTCAATTGGTTAGCTCATTTAGGGTCAGAATTAGCTCGGATCTCTCTGTTTCTGTTCTGTATTAAAAGTTTTAAAGCATCTGAAGGTGTTTGGGGTCTATTCGAGTTGTTACTGGGTGTTTTTGAGTGTTGAAGGTGTTTTGAAATTTCCTAGTGCAATTGCGAGTAAACTTGAGGTCAAACAAGTTTGTTTTTGATTGATTAGCTGCTGTTGATTCTCTGTAACTCATTCCTGAGCTTTGTGAAGTTGTATTGAACCTGCAATTGTCCATGCTGCTGTGTTTAACACTGTTGCTTGCCATCTACTGCTGCTGATCTCACCTTTTCCTTCTTATTTACAAATTCCAAGTACATATTTTACTCTGAAGCCATATGAATACCCAATTGAAGATGAAATAAAACCTGCTGCACGATTTTGTTATGAGCTTGCTGTTAGAGAGTTTATATTTTGTGTAGTGTTCATGAATGTGTTAATATTCTTATTAGACTTGAACAATCAGGACTGTCAATGGACTGTTAATGGATTTTTAGTGTTGTTCGAATTATTTAGGATTATGTTGAACTTCAGTGTGTGTTTGAGTAGAGTTAATTTAGTTGACATTGGATATTCAAGTCCCTGTATGTCTGGATTATCGCATGTCCATAGTTAGATGTCAATTGATAAGCAATTATCTAGTATAGATTAGCTTTGGTTTATAACAGTAGTTGGATTGTTTGAGGTTATTGAATCGGTGATCATTAGTCTAACTTGAGCCTTAATATAATACAAGTCATCTCCTTGTGATGGTTTTGATTTGAAATGTTCTGAATGTACAAGTGCCTTTGAGGTCATATACTTCCATTTGTAATCAATAATTAGGTATTTGATTGTCATGAGCGGTTAATAGAAGGTCAAATATGATATCATATGAATTTGAGGATTAAATTGGAATAACATGGAATAATATGTTGGATCACTGGTCCAACTGATTGTGCTTCGTCAATTTGAGCCATTATCAAACAAAATCAACTCCAAAAAGTAGCTAACTCCTATATTAGGCCCAATGTTTGGCTGCTTGGGTTTTTGATTTGAATCCATGTGTGTAGCTGCCCGTTGAGTGTTAACAAGACCAAAATGAAATTGGCATCAGATATTTGGGCTTATCACAGGCCCAGACCGCCCAACTTTGCCCAATCAAAATCTGGGCCTGTTTTGAACGACATTGATATGTCAATTCCCTCCTATAGGGCTGCTTCTCATAATTTGTTAAAAACTCCCATTTGGGCTTTTGAATGATTTAATCATAGGTTTTTGGGCCTTTGTGTTAAGTAGCACACTTGAGCTAAGAGGTATTTCCTCTTGTTCAAGTGTGGACTTGAACTGGAGGCCTATTTTACTTGATCACTTTTAATGGTAATTAATAATGCTAATTAACTAGGCCCTTTTAGAGACAAATCCAATAGAAAATCCTAGTTCACTTTAGGTCGTACCTTTAAATAATAAATGAGATGAGCCTCGCTAAACAAAAACACATAACTTGCGGGGCCCTCAACAAATGTATACATTAAAATACTTAGAATTCGGGATGGGCCGTTTTGCGAATTTCACTGCTTTCCCCAAAGATAATAACACGTTAGCTACTTTAAGCGCATCTTTTAATAACATTATCTTCCTAAACTCGGGTGCGCATTTATGTGACCCAAATCCAAATCCCAACGAAGTCAAAATGTGTCAAAAATCGCGGGTGCATTTATGTGACACGGTTCGAGATGTGTTTTCACGACGTTGCAATTCTCTTAAAGTAATAATAAAAGCGGTTCAAAGTTAAAAAGAATAAGCTAAAACATGTTTTGAAATCAAATAAATAAGCCAAATATGATAGTTGAGCGACCGTGCTAGAACCACGGAACCCGGGAATGCCTAACACCTTCTCCCAGGTTAACAGAATTCCTTACTCGGATTTTTGGTTCGCGGACTATTAACAGAGTCATAATTTCCTCGGTTCGGGATTCAACCAGTGACTTGGGACACCATTAATCTCCCAAGTGGCAACTCTGAAATCTTAATAATAAATCCGGCTCCGATTGTCCTTTAAGTGGAAAAACTCCTTTACGCCCTTGGGGGAGTAGTAAAAAAGGAGGTGTGATAGCTCTGGCGACTCCACTGGGGAAACAAACCCAGAACTCCGGTTCAGGGTTTAAGAATTCGAGCTTAGAATAGTTGTTATGTTTGGCTTTATTTGATTTTCCTACATGTTTCATGCTAAATGTGCTAAATGCTTTACCGCTTTGATATTATCTGAACTGTATATAAACTGTGCCGAAACCCTTCTCTTCTCACCTCCGGGGATGTGCTTACTGGTTGAGACTCCCTATTCTGTTAGTGTCATACCTTGAAATAAGAAAGAGGCCGGACAAGTTACTAAGCCGGATGGCCTTTTGGTTCCCGGTACGTAGCCCCCTCCTCGACTCGAGTTGTCCGCTCGGGTACACAGTCTAGAACATATACCCAGGTTTTGAACTTAGAATAACTTGACCTCATGCCGGATCCCTAGTAGGAACGCTTATCTGCATCACGTGCATTTTGACTTAGGGGACTCAACACAGGGGTTGGGTCCGTCTAGGACAGGTGTACCCGGAATAATGGACCATCCTGATGCATCCTATTTGTGCATTTTTCTGTTTTGGATTCGCATGCTGACCGGCTTTGAATATCTGGAAAATTGAAAAGCGAAAAGGGAAAAGAGAAAATAGCAGTGTGGAAAGTTAATTACATATATTAGATAAACCAATATCCAAGTAGTGCCGAAATGCTGCCGGATTTTTGAGAAAATGAAAGAAAACGAAGAAAAGTAGTTTTTTTTAGTTTGTTTTGTTTACCAATAGAAAAGAAAAACAAAAAAAAGGGTTTTATTTTCAAATTAGTTTGTTTATTTGCCACTGAAAAAGAAAATATAAAAAAAATGAATCTTGCTTTCAGAAATGGGGTATTTGCCAACAAAAACAAAAAGAGTCTTGTTTTCAAAAATAGTCAGTTTTATTTGACCGAACTACGCAGGTTTGATTCTCACCGGATGTGAGATACGTAGGCAACACTCATCGGGTCCAACCTCCCCTTTTTCAAAAATAGCCAAAAATGCCAAAATTTTTAATTTCGTCATGAATAAGTCGGGTGCCGCCATTCTTGGTTAAAATAAGCCGAATGTCTCCAAAAAGGGATGCGGAAGGCTGTTTTTGCAAGAACAACCACCCTGAGTCAGTTTCAACGGTTAGCAGGCACAGCCTTAAAATCTTCTCCCCGAAGTGCTGAAAGGTCGTAACTGCAAAACCGGCCGTTTGTTTTAAAATTGGAAATTTGAACCAAAAATAGTGTCAGTTCTTTTTTCCTTTTAGGTCAAAATAAGTGATTCAATCACCTTAATAAATGTGCAGATGAGCACGATTCAAAATGAACCTGTTTCAATCATGCATAAAATCCCTTTGGAGTTGCGTCTGTGGTGGAACGACTTAGGAGGAGAAGGGCAAGATGAAGTAAAAAAATATTTGAAAGGGCTTACTGGTTTGTTAGAGATTGTGCCTCGGGGAGACATTATTAGAGCATTGGTCACATGTTGGGACCCGGCACATAACGTCTTCCATTTCTCGGACTTTGAGCTAACCCCGACACTAGAGGAAATAGCTGGCTACATCGGGAAAGATGAGGTTCCTTTAAGGCACAAGTACTTAGTGGCCCCAAGAACTATAGCTGTGTACAGATTCTTAGACTCACTGAAGATAAGCAGGACGGCCCACAATGTAGATTTGGCGAACGGCTTTTGTACTCCACACTTCATATACCACAGATATGGCCACATAGGAGGGTTCAACAACCCAGAAAACAAGATATGTAGCACAAAAAACCGCCAAAAATGGGAAGAACATAGACGTTTTGCTTTTATGGTGGTCTTTTTGGAGCTTTTGGTATTCCCGAGGAAAGATAGGAACATTGACATAAAAATAGCCGTGGTCGTCAGCACTCTACTCACTCAAGCCAAAAGCACTCTTGCGCCCACGATATTAGCCGAAATCTTCCGCGCTCTTACAGCTTGCAAAGCCGGGGGAGACTTCTTCGAGGGGTGCAATCTATTGTTGCAAATGTTGATGATCGAACACCTGTGCCATCGTCCTCAGTTCCTGAGTTATGGGTCCACCAAGAAAACATGTATAGAGGAGTTTTACACAAGGATTAAAGGGGTCAACTTGCCCGAGGGATTCATAGGCTGTACATCATACTTTCGGTCGCTCACTGCTAGTCAAATAGAGTGGACATTTGGATGGTTGCCTATTGATGAAATCATATATATGCCAGCAACAGGGCTGCACTTCCTTTTGATGGGTCTTAGAAGCATTCAGCTTTATGCTCCGTATCGGGTTTTAAGGCAACTCGGGAGATGCCAGATAGTGCCGAAAGACGACGATCTTAGCATCCAAGTGGTCGAGATTGGTCCTGCTGGACAGTTTCCTGAAGCAAGGGTTCGCCAGGTTTGGAGCGAATATCAATACTTGGCAGCGAATACTTGTGTACGGGATCGATCTAAAGGAGAAGTGTCACCTGAGTACCATGCTTAGTATAGAAGGGAAGTTGCATTTGGGAGGCCGGCTAAAAGACTTCACCTCTAGGATTTTGCTGAATCATCGCAAGAACAGTGGGCTTGGTTAGCTAAAGAAAATGAATACAGGGCCCGCATAGGAGTATTGGAAAAACAGGTCCAAGACCTCCAGTTTGAAAACAGCGTGCAAGTCGCGGCTGATGAGGGTGAGAGAAAGAAATTGGCCAAAGAGAATGAATCCTTACGAGCCCAAATCCAAAAGATAAAGTTAGCGGCCGAAAATCCCGTCAGGAGTGCCAAAGATGCAAAGCTTATAGAAAATCTAAGGCAAAAGGTGAATGACTACAATTTTGATCTCAACAAAGCAGAAAGGGAATTAGCTGGGGTTCGAAAGCGATTGGCTAAAAACGCGAAAGAACGGGCCTGCATGGTTAAGCAGTTGAAAGAAGAATACGATAATGAGGTCATAGGATTAAAGAAAAAGGTCATTGCCACAGAGAACAGAATGATCAAACAGGAAAAAGAATTCAAAGTTGAAAGAGAGCACTGTTACACGGCATTGGCACAATTAGAAATGGACTTGCAACAACTCCAGGAACAAAACCAGGTAGCCGAGCAAACTTTGGAGGCTAGGGTCCAACAGATAAGGCGGTTGCTTCAAGAAAAAGGCAGAATCAGAGAGAGAATCTTAACCGTTGCTCACTCCATTACAAGGAAATGCCAAGTGTGCGAGAACATGACTTGTACCACCTTCTTTGCATCAGTGATGATATTTGTGAAGCAGATAATGAGTGACCTGGACAGACTTCAAGGGGAACTTGCATATAGGCCCGCGGCGAGACCGAACGATGTCCCGCGGGCACCAGGAGCTTTAATGTATTCATGATTGTCTTTTGAGTCTGCATTTCCTTTTCTACTAGAGTTTGTCATTTGAGTCTATATTACCTTTTCTACTGAAGTCTATATTTCCTTTTCGTTAAAAGTCAGTCAGTTGATAGAGTTTGTAATTTTGTTTGAACTAGAATAGGGATGGCGGAGTTCGTAGTTCTTTTCTACATTAGAGTCTGTTAGTTGTTTAATCTGTCGGTTTTGAGTCTTTGTAATAGACGTATTTGCTATCAATAAAATTGAAATTCCCAAAAATATTTTGCTTCTACTTTACATTTATTCTGCAAGAACTACGCTCGGTCTGATTCACGCGGTGTCGTGATACGTAGGCAATCTCCATAGGATTCGACCATAACTAAGTGAAAAAAGGGAAAAACGAGAAAAGAATGAAAGGAAAGAGGTGAAAAACAAGAAAGGAAAGAAAACAAAAGAGGGAAAAAGAAAAAAAACAAAAAGAAAATAGGAAACCAAGCAGAAGCAAACAAGAGTAAATAAAAGGGAGCAAGAGAAAAGGAAAGAAAAGAGCGGAAAAACAATTTTGAGGAACGGAGCGAATAGGAACAAGGAAAAACCAAGGCAAAAGATAAAGAAGGAGAAATAAGAGAGAAAACCAAAAGAGGGAAAGGCAAGAAACAAACAACGGAAAACACGAGGGAGGATTAAAGGAAAGGCTTGGTAAGTAAAGTCGGGATGACGTATGCAATCCAAGCAAAAGCATAATAGGAACTGTTAACTGCCTAGGTGCATTCATTCTCCAAATGTGGGAGTACTAATATGTTAAATGCCCTAACGCTAACGTGATGGTTTCATTTTGTCATGTCATTCCAGAGAGGTGGTTGGTTTGTGGTTTTAAAGTGGTAACTCTTCTTTACAACATAAGGACAAAGGCAATGGCAAACAACAATAGAACTGAGTGGGTTGCTACCGGTGCCCGAAAGCAACTGGTTGAACAGGACAACGGGCTGGTAGAAGAGGTAATGATGTTGAGACAACACGTCGCAGACATGTATCTCCCAGGAGCAGGATTGCGGGCTAGCCAAAATTTCAAGCAAGAAAGGGCACAGAAGCAGGAAACTTTCACCCCCTTGGGAGAGTCATATGCAGACTTGTTTGAGAAGCTAAAGCAATATAACCTGATTGCACCCATTCCTCCGAATCATGTGGACAAGCGTGCGAGGAGCTTTGACCCTTCTAAAAGGTGTGGATACCATTCCGATGCCCAGGGGCACGATGTCGAAAGTTGCCGGGATTTGAAAAGAGAGATAGAAAGAATGATTCAGGAAGGGATAATTGCGGTCCAGGACAGGGCCACTCAGACCATTGCACAGAATCCTTTGCCTGCACATGATGATGCACATTTTGTGGGGAAGATCCATGACGACAGGGAGTACGAGAATCCTCTTGGGAACTTGTTGAATGAAGTCGATAATATTGAAATTGGTGAAGGTTCCAGCAACATTAATGCGAAACGCAGTGGTTAAGATGTCATGCATGGTAATTGGGAAGACTCTCCATTTCTTGGTCAGCCGGAGTGGAGTTTGGTGGTTTATTTTGTTGTCATTTCTATTGTCCGGGTTATTTCAGGGTTGTAATCCGGGTATTGTCTTGTGACTCAAACCCTTCTATCTTTTCACTTTGCCGTAATAGCTTGTTTAGTGCTGTCTAGGTTTGTCTGTTTGTTCTGTTGTTTAAACCCTTTCACCGTCAGTCTAATGCAATCTCCTGTTTCCTGCCATTTCTAGTCATTTTGTTTAGTTTTCTTCTCCTTTTACAAATCTTTTCATGCTGGTTCTGGTGACATGACGTGCACGCATAATTCTCAGCCTGGTTCTAAAAGTCAGTTTAGTAATGAAGCAATGAAACAATGTTGAAGATGTAAGGACATTCGAGGGAAATACGTAAGGGCATTTTGAGATCACATCGAGCCCAGGTTGTGTGAAGCTGGGGCAGACGGAACATAAAGAAACACTGTTGAAATGCATCATGCCATATCAGTTTGAAACTAAAGGCATGTTTGCCCCCAAATCTACAGGGGTCGTTCGTGGTACCGAGATTGTTGTCCAATGGTGCTTGATAATTAACAAATGTATAAGGCAAATGTGTGGATATGGTTAGTAATTCTGGTGCAATCAAAAGATGTTACGTATGTTTTCCTCATGTTTGTTTAATTGTGTAGTTTGTACTTGGCATGTTTTGGAGACTGGAATGACGAAGGCATTTTGTTCTGCTATCCAAACACTTTATCCTTTGTTACCCCTTTGAGCCTCGGTTATTTTCTTGCATACCCCTCTTTCGGAATCAATAGTAAAACTCGCAAGCCCGAGCGGGGAAAGAAAGTGGAGAAACAAGAGAAAAACAGTGAAAATGGGAAAAAGAAACAGAAAAGAAATGAAAAGAAAGGGAAAAGAAAAAAAAAGAAAAGAAAAAAGAAGAGAAAAGAAAAGAAAAGAAAAAAAGAAGAGAAAAGAAAAGAAAGAAAAGAAAAGAGAAGAAAAAGAGAAAAGAAAAAGAAAGAAAAGAAAAGTGGGAGAAAAGGAAAGACCGTAACAACGAAGTAATTCTATGACCTGAATTACGTTTGACTTGATCCCGAAAGGGTACGTAGGCAGCCTCTCTCTGAGGTTCAATCACACCAAAATAAAGTCCAAAAGTCCCCAAGAAAGAAATTGGGGCAGAAGTTGTGGTTGTTGTGAGAAATCTGATTCCGAAAGTTGTAATTTTGAACCCATGTTGAATTGTTTTGAGCCTTTGATACCCTTTCTTTCTCACCCTATCCCAAAGCCCACATTACGGTCCAAAGAAAGACCTTCCGATCAGTCTTCATGAAGTGTCAAGATGAGCAAGCAGAAGTGATTCATGTCAAGGGCAACACTCTGGTACAAGCAGAAAAATAAGGAAAATGAGAGAGTCTTATTGGTGAAAACCCTCATGGGCACCATAAGGCAAAGTGAGTTGAGAGAAATAAAAAATGAGAGAGTCTTATTGGTGAAAACCTTCACGGGCACCTTGAGGCGACTGTAAGTTGAGAGAAAGAACGAAATGAGAGAGGCTTGATGGTGAAAACCCTTCGGGCACTACAAGTCGAATAAGGATTGTGAATCAGATTGGATAAGCGGAGCATTGAAGCCCAGTTTCATAGTGAAGAGGTACAACAAGAGATGAACATCAGATTTTGCTTGACAAAATATCTACAGGTGCATGTCATGGTCATTAGAGTTGGTATCCACACCTGATAGGTTTCTACTTCGTAGTTTTCTTGTTAGGAATCATCTCTTTCCTTTGTCCTTCACTCTGTTCCTTTTGTTTCATTTACTTCCTCCTCTTGAGTCTGTATGGTCAAAACAAGTGAGAAATGACATCAAAATTTGCCACCAAGCTTTCCAATTGAACAAAACGGGATCTGGTGAACACATCAAAGCGCTAAGTCAGGAATGAACAACAAAAACACTGAGCTGGTAACAGTCAACATGCTTTGGGATTCGTTTAAAATACGAAGGCTGCGTAAGTATCAATTCATGGACGATGCACAGAATGAGGGCTAAGGTGAACGGATCAAAGGTATTTTCTATGAAAAGATTGACAAAAAGGGTGGTAAACCAGTGACAAGCGAGGTATTCCAAGCAGAAATCAAAGTTATTGTTGGAGTATGGCAAGTGAAGGAGCAATAGATCTCGAGGCCAAGGCCATTGATTCAAATCAGGAAAGACCAACATGCGCGCTGGGTTGGTAACAATTAATATGCTTGGGAGTCTAGGTGAAACACAAAGGTTTGGTAAATGTCAGTACGAGCAGTGCAGCAGATAAAACGTATTGGGCTTGAACGAGAAGAGGTGTTTTCCGGGTCAAGGCTTACAAAGGAAGTGGTTAGTCAAGGAATGAGCAAGGTCGTCGAATGGAAACCAAAATGAAGGAGCAACAGACCTCAAGGCCGAAGCCAGTGGTTAAGTCAAGAAAGAACAGTGTATACATAGAGCGGGGGTAATGGACGTGCTTTGGGATTCATATGAAACACAAAGGTTTGGTAAATGTCGGTACGAGCGGTGCAACAGATAGAGGGTGTTGGGTCTGAATGGAGAAGAGGTATTTTCAATGGTAAAGATGACAGAGGAAAGTGGTTAGTCACCAAACAAGCAAGGTCTTCAAATGGAATCAGCGATCATGGGAAGAAAAGGAGCAATCACCCTCAAAGTTCAAGCCACAAACCAATCACCGCATCTTTAAACTGACAAGATTTTTCTTTGATTGAAACAGGGGCAGAAAGTTTTCGTTGGTTTCGGAGAAACCCTCCTTAGGGAAAAAGCAAGCACCAAAACAGGTATGACGGGAAATTCTCACGACCCTCCTGGAAAATGGGACTTAGTTTAAATTTCAAAACAATCATGAGTAGCATAATTTAGCACAAATGTATCCCAAAGAACATAGGTCGTCTAAGATAGGATTCAATTAGGAGTTGTCAGGACCCTCCTGAATAATGGGACACAGTTTTAAGATCTCCTTTAGGTAACAAGATACTGTTGTAGGATAGTATAATTCAGCCATAGAATTGGCACACTTAAGATGAGACTTGAATTTTGATTTTCAAGACCCTCCTGGATAATGGGACGTAGTTTTATGGTCTGCTTAGATAACAAGATATAGATAACAAGGTCTGCTTAGGTTAAAACTTTTTTTTTTAACTAGAAATTGTCAGGACCCTCCTGGATAATGGGGAGTAGTTAAGACCTATTAGATAACAAATGTAGTGGGGGTAATACCTTTAGAAGATATAACTTAGGTTCGTAATTGTTAGGAGTTGTCAGGACCTCCCTGGATAATAGGACTTAGCTTTCAAATTCTTATAATAGTTGGTAGAATAATTCAATTTAACACTCACATCTGTACCCAGCCACCACACTGGGGCAGGAAATTTTCTTTGTTTTTGTCTATTTTTGTTGCAGTCAGGAGCCCACCTGGAGAACAAGGGAATACTTTTAAAGTTCAGCAATCAGGAGCCCACCTGGAGAACAAGGGAATACTTTTCAAGCTTCAGCAATCAGGCACCCACCTGGAGAACAAGGGAAGTACAATTCAAATTTTAGCTTTTAATTTTTAATATTTGATAACATGCTGTACCCAGTTACCAAACTGGGGCAGAAAATTTTCTTTGTTTGTTTATATTTTGTTGCAGTCAGGAGCCCACCTGGAGAACAAGGGAATACTTTCAAGTTCAGCAATCAGGAGCCCACCTTGAGAACAAGGGAATACTTTTCTAGCTTCAGCAGTCAGGCGCCCACCTGGAGAACAAGGGAAGTACAATTCAAATTTTAGCTTTTAATTTTTAGTATTTGATAACATGCTGTACCCAGTCACCAAACTGGGGCAGAAAATTTTCTTTGCTTGTTTTGTTGCAGTCAGGAGCCCACCTGGAGAACAAGGGAATGCTTTTCATGTTCAGCAATCAAGAGCCCACTTGGAGAACAAGGGAATACTTTTCAAGCTTCAGCAATCAGGAGCCCGCCTGGAGAACAAGGGAATACTCTTCAAGCTTCAGCAGTCAGGAGCCTACCTGGAGAACAAGGGAAGTACAATTCAAATTCTATCCTTTAATTTTTATTATTTGATAACATGATGTGCCCAGCCACCACACCGGGGCAGAAATTTTTCTTTGTTTGTCTGTTTTGTGGAGTCAGGAGCCCGCCTGGAGAACAAGGGGATACTTTTCAAGAGTTGCAGTCAGGAGCCCACCTGGAGAACAAGGGAATACTTTTCAAGCTTCAGCAATCAGGCACCCACCTGGAGAACAAGGGAAGTACAATTCAAATTTTAGCTTTTAATTTTTAATATTTGATAACATGCTGTACCCAGTTACCAAACTGGGGCAAAAAATTTTCTTTGTTTGTTTATTCTGTTGCAGTCAGGAGCCCACCTGGAGAACAAGGGAATACTTTTAAAGTTCAGCAATCAGGAGCCCACCTGGAGAACAAGGGAATACTTTTCAAGCTTCAGCAATCAGGAGCCCACCTGGAGAACAAGGGAAATGCAATTCCAATTTTAGCTTTTAATTTTTAATATTTGATAACATGCTGTACCCAGTCACCAAACTGGGGCAGAAAATTTTCTTTGCTTGTTTATTTTGTTGCAGTCAGGAGCCCACCTGGAGAACAAGGGAATACTTTTCAAGTTCGGCAATCAAGAGCCCACTTGGAGAACAAGGGAATACTTTTCAAGCTTCAGCAATCAGGAGCCCGCCTGGAGAACAAGGGAATACTCTTCAAGCTTCAGCAGTCAGGAGCCTACCTGGAGAACAAGGGAAGTACAATTCAAATTCTATCCTTTAATTTTTATTATTTGATAACATGATGTGCCCAGCCACCACACTGGGGCAGAAATTTCTTTGTTTGTCTGTTTTGTTGAAGTCAGGAGCCCGCCTGGAGAACAAGGGGATACTTTTCAAGCGTTGCAGTCAGGAGCCCACCTAGAGAACAAGGGAATACTTTTTAAGCTTCAGCAATCAGGAGCCCGCTCGGAGAACAAGGGAATACTTTCCAAGCGTCAGCAATCAGGAGCCCGCTTGGAGAATGGAGGCATATATGTCAAATCTCAGCGGTCAAGCATCACTCGGAGGAATGGCGAAACATCTACAATCACAATGCAAGGCAACAACGCAAGAATTCCAGTGAAAGAATACAAGTTCAAGGCAACACAAAGAGCAAGTTAGAAGACATAGATAGGACCTTTTTGTAACTCATAGCTTAGGCTAGCTTTTTTTTTACTTTTGACACGGTGTAATAAGGAGGTCAGCGAGCAGTAGCAGCAGCAACAACAGTAAAATCACAGCCCTGGTAGTCCCAGCTACCAAACCTTCCAGAACTACACTGACCTGATTCTTTTTTAGCCAAGGATATGTAGGCAACCTTTGAAGCAGGGTTCGGTCAGACGGTTTTCAAAAACAAATAAGAATTATTTCTTGCTATTTTCTTCTTATAAAGTAAGCCTAATTATCCTAAAATTAGGAAATTAAACCCTAAATGAAAATATCAAGTATTTTTTTTTTATTATTTTCCATTAATCAAAAAATTGTAACAAACAACAAAATTGACAACACAATTAACACAAAATGTCACAAAAATCCACAAAATTGCAAAAATATATGAAAGAAAACATTTTGTTTGAATTTCTGGGAGTAATTCATATAGGGCAAAATCACGTGCTCATAGCTGCCCCTCTTTGCTGGGACACGAAGGTTTTTGGCAAAGATAAGAGTGAGCGGTTACGAGCGATTTTTGCCGTTTGAACACTCCATGTTGAAGCCTTTTTTGAAAACCGTATCTGACCGAACCCTGCTTCAAAGGTTTGCTACATATCCTTGGCTAAAAAAGAATCAGTCAGTGTAGTTCTTGAAGGTTTGGTAGCTGGGACTACCAGGGCTGTGATTTTACTGTTTTTGCTGCTGCTACTGCTCGCTGACCTCCTTATTACACCGTGTAAAAGTAAAAAAAAAGCTAGCCTAAGCTATGAGTTACAAAAAGGTCCTATCTATGTCTTCTAACTTGCTCTTTGTGTTGCCTTGAACTTGTATTCTTTCACTGGAATTCTTGCGTTGTTGCCTTGCATTGTGATTGTAAGATGTTTCGCCATTCCTCCGAGTGATGCTTGACCGCTGAGATTTGACATATATGCCTCCTTCTCCAAGCGGCGCTCCTGATTGCTGAACGCTGGCAAAGTATTCCCTTGTTCTCCGAAGCTGGCTCCTGATTGCTGAAGCTTAAAAAGTATTTTCCTTGTTCTCTAGGGGGCTCCTGACTGCAACGCTTGAAAAGTATACCCCTGTTCTCCAGGCGGGCTCCTGACTTCAACAAACAGACAAACAAAAAAATTTCTGCCCCAGTGTTGGTGGCTGGGCACATCATGTTATCAAATAATAAAAATTAAAGGATAGAATTTGAATTGTACTTCCCTTGTTCTCCAGGTGGATCCTGTGCTGAAGCTTGAAGAGTATTCCCTTGTTCTCCAGGCGGGCTCCTGGATTGCTGAAAGCTTGAAAAGTATTCCCTTGGTTCTCCAAGTGGGCTCTTGATTTGCTGAACATGAAAAGGCTATTCCCTTGTTCTCCAGGTGGGCTCCTGACTGCAACAAAACAAGCAAAGAAAATTCTGCCCCAGTTTGGTGACTGGTACAGCATGTTATCAAATATTAAAATAAAATTGCTAAAAATTGGAATTTGCATTTCCCTTGTTCTCCAGGTGGGCTCCTGACTGACTGAAACTAGAAAAACATTCCCTTGCTTCTCCAGGTGGGGCTCCTGATTGCTAACTTGAAAAGTATTCCCTTGTTCTCCAAGTGGGCTCCTGACTGCAACAAAATAAACACAAAGAAAATTTTTTTGCCCCAGTTGGTAACTGTGGTACAGCATGTTATCAAAATACTAAAATTAAAAGCTAAAATTTGAATGTACTTCCTTGTTCTCCAGTGGGCCCCTGACTGCTGAAGCTAGACAAAGTATTCCCTTGTTCTCTAGGTGGGCTCCTGATTGCTGAACTTGAAAGTATTCCCTGTTCTCCCCAGGTGGGCTCCTGACTGCAACAAAATATAAACAAACAAAGAAAATTTTCTGCCCCAGTTTGGTAACTGGGGTACAGCATGTTATCAAATATTAAAAAAATTAAAAGCTAAAATTGAATTGTACTTCCCTTTCTCCAGGTGGGTGCCTGATTGCTGAGCCTTGAAAAGTATTCCCTTGTTCTCCAGGTGGGCTCTGATTGCTGAACTTTAAAAGTATTCCCTTGTTCTCCAGGTGGGCTCCTGACTGCAACAAAAATAGACAAAACAAAGAAAATTTCCTGCCCCAGTGTGGTGGCTGGGTACAGATGTGAGTGTTAAATTGAATTATTCTACCAACTATTATAAGAATTTGAAAGCTAAGTCCTATTATCCAGGGAGGTCTGACAACTCCTAACAATTCGAACCTAAAGTTATATTTTCTAAAGGTATTACCCCCACTACATTTGTTATCTAATAGGTCTTAACTACTCCCCATTATCCAGGAGGGTCCTGACAATTTCTAGTTTAAAAAAAAAAGTTTTAAACCTAAGCAGACCTTGTTATCTATATCTTGTTATCTAAAGCAGACCATAAAACTACGTCCCATTATCCAGGAGGGTCTTGAAAATCAAAAATTCAAGGTCTCATCTTAAGTGTGGCCAATTCTATGGCTGAATTATACTATCCTACAACAGTATCTTGTTACCTAAGGAGATTCTTAAAACTGTGTCCCATTATTCAGGAGGGTCCTGACAACTCCTAATTGAATCCTTCTAGACGACCTATGTTCTTGGGATACATTTGTGCTAAATTATGCTACTCATGATTGGTTGAAATTTAAACTAAGTCCCATTTTCCAGGAGGGTCGTGAGAATTTCCCGTCATACCTGTTTTGGTGCTTGTTTTTCCCTAGGAGGGTTTCTCCGAAACCAACGAAAACTTTCTGCCCCTCGTTTCAATCAAAGAAAAATTCTTGTCAGTTTAAGATGCGTGATTAGGTTTGTGGCTTGAACTTTGAGGGTGATTGCTCCTTTTCTTCCACTATGATCGCTGATTCCATTTGAGACCTTGCTTGTTTGGTGAAACCACTTTCCTCTGTCATCTTTACCATTGAAAATACCTTTCTCCATTCAGACCCAACACCCTCTATCTGTTGCACGTGCTCGCAGTACCGACATTACCAAACCTTGTGTTTCATATGAATCCCCAAAGACGTCCATTACCCCCGCTCTATGTATACACTGTTCTTTCTGACTTAACCACTGGCTTCGGCCTTGAGGTCTGTTGCTCCTTCATTTTGGTTTCCATTCGACGACCTTGCTCATTCCTTGACTAACCACTTCCTTTGTAAAGCTTGACCCGGAAAACACCTCTTCTGCGTTCAAGCCCAATACGTTTTATCTGCTGCACTGCTCGTAACTGACTTTACCCAAACCTTTGTGTTCACCTAGACTCCAAGCAATTAATTTACCAACCCACGCGCGCATTGTTGGTCTTTCCTGATTTGAATCAATGCCTTGGCCTCGAGATCTATTGCTCTTCACTTGCCATTACTCCAACAATAACCTGATTTCTGCTTGGAATACCTCGCTTGTCATGGTTTACCACCCCTTTTGTCAATCTTTCATAGAAAATACCTTTGATCCGTTCACCTTAGCCCTCATTCTGTGCATCGTCCATGAATTGATACTTACGCAGCCTTCGTATTTTTAACGAATCCCAAAGCATGTTGACTGTTACCAGCTCAGTGTTTTTGTTGTTCATTCCTGACTTAGCGCTTTGATGTGTTCACCAGATCCCGTTTTGTTCAATTGGAAAGCTTGGTGGCAAATTTTGATGTCATTTCTTCACTTGTTTTGACCATACCGACTCAAGAGGAGGAAGTAAATGAAACCAAAAGGAACAGAGTGAAGGACAAGAAAGAGATGATTCCTAACAAGAAAACCTACGAAGTAGAAACCTATCAGGTGTGGATACCAACTCTAATGACCATGACATGCACCTGTAGATATTTTGTCAAGCAAAATCTGATTGTCATCTCTGTTGTACCTCTTCACTATTGAAACTGGCTTCAATGCTCCGCTTATACCAATCTGATTCACAATCCTTATTCGACTTGAGTGCCCGAAGGTTTTCACCATCAGCCTCTCTTCATTTCGTTCTTTCTCTCAACTTACAGTCGCCTCAAGGTGCCCGTGAAGGTTTTCACCCAATAAGACTCTCTCATTTTTTATTATTCTCTCCAACTCACTTTGCCTTTATGGTGCCCATGAGGGTTTTCCATAAGACTCTCTCATTTTCCTTATTTTTCTGCTTGTACAGAGTGTTGCCTTGACATGAATCACTTCTGCTTGCTCATCTTGACACTTCATGAAGAACTGATCGGAAGGTCTTTCTTTGGACCGTAATGTGGGCTTTGGAGATAGGGTATGAGAAGAAAGAGGCTATCAAAAGGCCCAACAACATTCAACATGGGTTTCAAAATTACAACTTTCGGAACCTCAGATTTCTCACAACAACCACAAATGTCGCCCCATTTTCTTTCTTGGGGACTTTGGACTTATTGTTGGTTATTGAACCTCAGAGATGGGCTGCCTCTACGTAACCCTTTTCGGGATCAAGCTCACAACGTAATTCAGGCATAGAATTACTTTCGATTGTTACGCTCTTTCCTTTTCTCCCACTTTTTCTTTTCTTTCTTCTTTCTTTTCTCCTTTTTCTTCTTCTTCTTTTCTTCATCTTTCCTTTTCCTCTTCTTTTTTCCTTTTTCTTCTTTTTCTCTTCTTTTTTCCTTTTCTTTTTTTCTTTCCCTTTCTTTTTCAATTCTTTTCTGTTTTCTTTTTCCCATTTCACCACTGTTTATTCTCTTGTTTCTCTCCCTTTCATTTCCCCGCTCTGGGCTTGCGCAGTCTTTACTAATTGTATTCCGAACAGAGGGTGCAGATACGGTCAGGGAAGCAAAGATAACCTAGTGCTCATGGCACCCAGTACACCAAGCTAAATGCCTTACTGCAGAAAATCAATTGCTCGTCTCCGTTCCAAAAACATGCCAAGTACAAACTACACACATCTAAAAACAACATGAGGCAAAACATACGTAACATCTTTTGATTGCCCAGAATTACTAACCATTCCTACACATTTGCCTCTTATACATTTGTTAATTATCAAACACCACTTTGAACGAGCAACCATCGGGACCACGAACCGCACCTGTAAGATTTGGGGGCAAACCCGATGTTCCTTAGTCTTCAAACTGATATCGCGCATTGATGCATTTCAACAGTGCTTCTTTTAGCCGTCTGCCCAGTTCACAACAAGCCTGGGGCTCGATGTGATCTCAAAATTGGCCCTTACGTTAATTTCCCATCGAATGTCTCTTACATCTTCAATCATTCGTTTCATTGCTTCATTACTTAAACTGACTTTAGAACCCAGGCTCGAGAATCTATGCGTGCACGTCACTGTCCACCAGAACCAGCAATGCAAAAGATTTTTAAAAGGAGAAGTGAAACCTAAACCAAACAGCACTAGACAATGGCAGCAAACAGGACGATTGCATTAGACTGATCGATGAAGGGTTTTAACAACAACCAAAAACAGACCAAACAATAGGACCAGCACTTAAACAAGCTATTACGGCTAAAGCTGAAAGATTAGAAGGGTTACTGGAGTCCCAAGACAAATAGCCCGGATTTTACAACCCTTGAAAACTAACCCCGGGACATAGTAGAAATGACCAACAAACTAAACCACCCAAACTTCCACTCTCCGGCCTGGACCAAGAAATGCGAGAGTCTTCCCAACCATTGACACTTACCCACTGCGCAATGAATCCTTAACCACTGCGATTTCGCCCACTTTAATAGCCCT
>NW_017671720.1:60918-61395 GCF_001879085.1 Nicotiana attenuata | reverse complement strand
TTCTTTTTGCATTTACACTTTTAATTGTCTTAGTTTGTATTTAAATTAGGAATTAGTGTATTTGGGAATTGAATAATAGTTCTAGAAGTCAATTTGGTTTTTATTTGTTGATTTGGCATTTAATAAAAATCAGAAAAAATATAAATAATAAATAAGTAAATAAAATACAAAAAGAGAAGAAGAAAAAACAAATAAATTGAGAATTTGAATGATTAAATAGGCTAGTGTGCAACTTGGGCCAAAATGGTTTAGCCCAAATGAAATCCAACCCCAAATACCCAATGAACCGGCCCAAGTCCACCCCAATCCTGGTCCAGTGATCCCCACCCTCAAAAACGACACCGTTTGGTTCCAGTTAATCTCAGTCGTCGAGGTAAAGAGATCCAACAGTTGAGAACTGATGAGGTGTTAATATATAAGTGTCCGAACCTCTACCCCCCCGACCCTCCGTCTCTCTCTCTCACCCACTCTTCCGTA
>NW_017671720.1:47116-60898 GCF_001879085.1 Nicotiana attenuata | reverse complement strand
CCTAACCATCCCTGATCCCTCCGCCCTGAACCGTCGTCCGCCACCGCCGGAAATCGCCTACGGCGGCGGCCGACGTCCAATCCCAACCAAATTTACACCACATATTCCTCATAACCTCCCCTTTCCAACCCCCCAATCTATTTTTCTCAAATCTCACCCAAGATCCTCGAATTTTGAAAACCCTAATGCCACCTCCGCCGCACACGGCGCCGCCGCCATCCAAACATTACCAAGTTTACACCATAGTCTCCCCTCCTTCTCTCCTTTCCAAATCCTAAACCAAAATCCTTCAAACCTGGCTACAATTGCACAAATTCTAGATCTGGAGTTGGCTCAAGGACTGGTCGAATTTTCTAAGGTTTACCAGTGTCGATTCGAGTTCCCAAATAAAGTTATGTATTTGTTCTTGCTATGAACAAACATATAACGTTATTTGGAGACTCGATTCAAGGGCAGTCTACTAGAAGACATAAATCAGTAAGGTTTCTTTTTCATTTTTGATTTCTATGTGATTTTCCGCTTTGATTAGTTGTTCTTCATGATTAATAGATTTAGGAATTTTAGGGTTAATTGATTTTCATTTTATGGATTCTGTTTTTGTTTAATTTTTGTTCTGTTTTGATGATTTTTTTTTAAGTTTAATTTTGTGTTTGGTTTCGATTAAATAATTCATGGTTGCTGTTGTTAATTTGATTTTAGCTTCGAGTTGATTGCCATTAACTGCTAGTTTACTATTTGTCAGAATCAATTTCCATAATTAGTTCAATTTTAAAGTCGGATTGGTTATAGCTGATAGTATGTAGGTATGGTGAAAGGGTTGGGATTTTAGTTGAGATAAGGTCAGTAATTTCAGGGTATTCGGGGGGTATTTTGGGCATTTGGTAACAGGATAGAATGCTGTAGATTAGAATAGAATTCCCTAGAATCTTCTAAGAACAGGCTCAAGTTAGATTTCAGTAATTTTAGGATAGTAACTTGGGTAACAAGTTAAAAAATAGAGGACTAATCTGAAAATAAAGAGGGACTAAGAGTGTAAACAGAAAATTTGAGGGCTGCCCTCATTTGGCCTATAAAAGGAACCCTTTAGTGCCTTAAGTCACAAGTTTGGAACCCCAAAAAATTCCCCCAAAATAGTCTTAGTTTCCAGAAGCTAAATTTGAATTTCAGATTCAAACACTAGATTTGAAATTCTCTTTCTCATCTTAGAAAATCTCCAAAAAAAAAAAATACACAAAAGCCAAAAAAATACAAAAAAAAACTGTTACATTGATCTTCCTTAGATCGTTTCTCAAATTTCAGCTCTTAATTCAATTAGTTAGCTCATTTAGGGTCAGAATTAGCTCGGATCTCTCTGTTTCTGCTCTATATTAGAAGGTTTAAAGCATCCGAAGGTGTTTGGGGTCTATTCGAGTTGTTACTGGGTGTTTTTGAGTGTTGAAGGTGTTTTGAAATTTCCTAGTGCAATTGCGAGTAAACTTGAGGTCAAACAAGTTTGTTTTTGATCGATTAGCTGCTGTTGATTCTCCGTAACTCATTCCTGAGCTTTGTGAAGTTGTGTTGAACCTGCAATTGTTCCTGCTGCTGTGTTTAACACTGTTGCTTTCCATCTACTGCTGCTGATCTCACCAATTCCTTCTTATTTACAAATTCCAAGTACATATTTGACTCTGAAGCCATATGAATACCCAATTGAAGATGAAATAAAACCTGCTGCACGATTTTGTTATGAGCTTGCTGTTAGAGAGTTTATATTTTGTGTAGTGTTCATGAATGTGTTAATATTCTTATTAGACTTGAACAATCAGGACTGTCAATGGACTGTTAATGGATTTTTAGTGATGTTCGAATTATTTAGGATTATGTTGAACTTCAGTGTGTGTTTGAGTAGAGTTAATTTGGTTGACATTGGATATTCAAGTCCCTGTATGTCTGGATTATCGCATGTCCATAGTTATATGTCAATTGATGAGCAATTATCTAGTATAGATTAGCTTTGGTTTATAACAGTAGTTGGATTGTTTGAGGTTATTGAATCGGTGATCATTAGTCTAACTTGAGCCTTAATATAATACAAGTCATCTCCTTGTGATGGTTTTGATTTGAAATGTTCTGAATGTACAAGTGCCTTTGAGGTCATATACTTCCATTTGTAATCAATAATTAGGTATTTGATTGTCATGAGCGATTAATAGAAAGTCAAATATGATATCATATGAATCTGAGGATTAAATTGGAATAACATGGAATAATATGTTGGATCACTAGTCCAACTGATTGTGCTTCGTCAATCTGAGCCATTATCAAACAAAATCAACTTCAAAAATTAGCTAACTCCTATATTAGGCCCATTGTTTGGCAGCTTGGGTTTTTGATTTGAGTCCATGTGTGTAGCTGCCCGTTGAGTGCTAACAAGACCAAAATGAAATTGGCATCAGATATTTGGGCTTATCACAGGCCCAGACCGCCCAACTTTGCCCAATCAAAATCTGGGCCTGTTTTGAACGACATTGATATGTCAATTTCCTCCTATGGGGCTGCTTCTCATAATTTGTTAAAAACTCCCATTTGGGCTTTTGAATGATTTAATCATAGGTTTTTGGGCCTTTGTGTTAAGTAGCACACTTGAGCTAAGAGGTATTTCCTCTTGTTCAAGTGTGGACTTGAACTGGAGGCCCATTTTACTTGATCACTTTTAATGGTAATTAATAATGCTAATTAACTAGGCCCTATTAGAGACAAATCCAATAGAAAATCCTAGTTCACTTTAGGTCGGACCTTTAAATAATAAATGAGATGAGCCTCGCTAAACAAAAACACATAACTTGCGGGGCCCTCAACAAATGTATACATTAAAATACTTAGAATTCGGGATGGGCCATTTAGCGAATTTCACGGCTTTCCCTAAAGATAATAACACGTTAGCTACTTTAAGCGCATCTTTTAATAACATTATCTTACTAAACTCGGGTGCGCATTTATGTGACCCAAATCCAAATCCCAACGAAGTCAAAATGTGTCAAAAATCGCGGGTGCATTTATGTGACGCGGTTCGAGACGTGTTTTGCACGACGTTGCAATTCTCTTAAAGTAATAATAAAAGCGGTTCAAAGTTAAAAAGAATAAGCTAAAACATGTTTTGAAATCAAATAAATAAGCCAAATATGACAGTTGAGCGACCGTGCTAGAACCACGGAACCCGGGAATGCCTAACACCTTCTCCCAAGTTAACAGAATTCCTTGGATTTCTGGTTCGCGGACTGTTAACAGAGTCATAATTTCCTCGCTTCGGGATTCAACCGATGACTTGGGACACCATTAGTCTCCCAAGTGGCGACTCTGAAATCTTAGTAATAAATCCCGCTCCGATTGTCCTTCAAGTGCAAAAACTCCTTTACGCCCTTAGGGGATTAGTAAAAAAGGAGGTGTGACACCCATCAACATTGGGTACACAAACCCAACCCTGCATCCTCAATACCCCGTCATCACTAATAGTCACATGTCTGGACGCGTAGGCAATCACCCTACCGTCCTACATCAATACCGCTCCAAGGCCAATCCTCGAGGCATCACAACAGACAGTATAAGACCCCGAACCAGTAGGCAATATTAAAACTGGGGCTGTAGTCAATGCTGCCTTGAGCTTCTAAAAGCTCTCGTCACAATCTTCCATCCACTGGAACGGAGCACCCTTCTGTGTTAGTCTGGTCATAGGTGCTGCAATGGATGAAAATCCCTCAATAAATCGACGGTAATAACCCGCCAAGCCAAGAAAACTATGGATCTCTATAGCTGAGGATGGTCTGGGACAACTCTGCACTGCTTCCACTTTCTTCGGATCCACCTTTATACCCTTACTAGATACCACGTGACCCAAGAATGCCACGAAATCCAACCAAAACTCACATTTCGAGAACTTAGGATATAATTTCTTCTCTCTCAAAGTCTGAAGCACTGTCCTTGGGTGTTGCTCATGATCTTCCCGACTCCGGGAATATACCAAAATGTCATCAATAAAGACAATGATGAATGAGTCAAGATATGGCCGGAATACACTGTGCATCAAATGCATAAAGGCTGCTGAGGCATTGGTCAGCCCAAATGACATAACAAGGAACTCGTAATGACCATACCGCGTCTTTAAGGTAGTCTTCAGGATATCTGGCTCCCGAATCTTCAATTGATGATAGCCTGAACGCAAGTCAATCTTAGAAAACACACAGGCACCCTGTAACTGATCAAACAGGTCATCAATACAAGGCAAAGGATAACGGTTCTTCACTATAACCTTGTTCAACTGGCGATAATCAATACATATACGCATAGAACCATCCTTCTTCTTCAAAAATAAGACAGGAGCACCCCAGGGTGACACACTAGGCCGAATGAAACCCTTATCAAGCAATTCCTATAACTGCACCTTCAATTCAGGATGAGCCATACGGTACAGAGGAATAGAAATGGGCTGAGTGCTCGGCAACAGATCAATGCCAAAATCAATGTCTCTATCCGGCGGCATACCCGAAAGATCAGCTGGAAACACATCAGAGAAATCCCGTACTACTAGGACTGAATCATTTGTAGGGATATCAATACTGACATCTCTCACATAAGCTAGATACGCGTCACACCCCTTCTCAACCATACGCTGAGCCTTAAGAAAGGAAATAACTCTACTAGAAGTATGATCTAAGGTACCCCTCCACTCAACTCGCGGTACACCTGGCATAGCCAGCATCACAGTTTTTGCATGACAATCAAGAATAGCATAATGGGGCGACAACCAGTCCATGCCCAGAATAACATCAAAGTCTACTATGCTGAGCAATAGTAGATTGGCTCTGGTCTTAAAACCCCTAAGAGCAATCAAACACGACCGATAAACGCGGTCCACAACAAGAGAATCTCCAACAGGAGTAGAAACATAAACAGAAGAACTCAAAGAATCCTGAGATACGCCCAAATACGGGGCAAAATAAGAGGACACATAAGAATAAGTGGAGCCTGGATCGAATAGAACCAATGCATCTCTATGACAGACCAAGATAGTACTTGTGATGACGGAATCATAGGCAACAGCCTCAGTACGGGTAGGAAGGGCATAGTATCTGGCCTGGCCTCCCCCCTCTAGGGTGACCTCTACCTCCCCGACCTCTACCTCTAGCTGGCAGGGCAGGTGGGGCAGCAATTGGTGCTGTAATCATAGCCTAGGAACTCTGCGGAGCATGCTGTGGCTGAGAAGTCTGTGATGCTGCACCCCTCCGAAGCCTAGGGCAATCCCTCACCACATGGCGTGTGTCGCCACACTCAAAACAAGCCCTGGGAGGTCGTGGCGGCTGTGACTAGCTCGGGTAAGGTCTGCTGGACTGACCACTAGAAGCACCCCGTGTAGGAGGCACACTAGATAATGGAGGTGCATAATAAGGCTCCTGAGGTCTAGGAGGAGCTGGAATACCACTGGCTGCTGGAAGAGNTAAAAAAATGAACAAAAACGTTTATAAGTTAAAATGCACATAGGTTTTGAACATGAATTAAAATCAGACTTTAGCCAAATATAGCAGTTGAGCGACCGTGCTAGAACCACGGAACTCGGGAGTGCCTAACCCCTTCTCCCGGGTTAACAGAATTCCTTACTCGGATTTCTGGTTCGCGACTGTTAAACAGAGTCATTCTTTTCCTCGATTCGGGATTTTCAAACCAGTGACTTGGGACACCATAAATCTCCCAAGCGACGACTCTGAACTTCTTAATATAAATGAATCCCGTTTCGATTGTCCTTTAAGTGGAAAAACTCTTTTATGCCCTTTTACGGGGGTGTAGTAAAAAAGGAGGTGTGACATGGTGATGCCGAAATAAATTCAACAAGTTTGACATGGGACTGGAGGAACAAGCATATCGACTATTTAAAAAATGGAAAACTCCCCTCGGACCACAAAGAATTGAGGGCCCTACGGACCAAGGCTGCTAGGTTCGCATTAGATAGAGATGGAACATTATACAGGAGAACGTTCGATGGGCCATTCGCGGTATGTTTAGGGCCGGGGGACATCGATTATGTTCTACGAGAGGTCCACGAAGGTGTACTTGTGGAAATCACTCCGGTGGTTCGCAAAATTATCAGAGCAAGTTATTATTGGGACAGAATGGAAAAAGATACTAAGGAATTCGTCAAAAAATGCGATAAATGCCAACGATTTTGACCGATGATCCACCAGCCCGGAGAACAACTCCATTTGGTCTTATCCCTGTGGCCTTTCATGAAATGGGGAATGGACATAGTCAGCCCTCTACCAACGGCTCCAGATAAAGCAAAATTTATTTTGTTTATGATTGACTATTTTTTTAAATGGGTGGAAGCATAGGCCTTCGAGAAGGTCATAGAAAAAGAAGTTATTGACTTCATCTGGGACCACATCATATGCCGGTTCGGGATACCTACCGAGATTGTATGTGACAATGGAAAACAATTCATCGGCAGCAAGGTGACGGAGTTACTCGAAGCACACAAAATAAAGAGGATCTTATCGACACCATACCATCCAACTGGAAATGGACAGGGCGAGTCAACAAACAAAACTATCATTCAAAACCTGAAAAAGAGGTTGGACGATGCAAAGGGGAAATGGAGAGAAGTTCTACCTGAGGTCCTTTAGGCATATCGAACAACATCGAAGTCTAGCACGGGGGCTACTCCGTTCTCTTTATGGCTCCAAGGCCCTCATCCCTGTCGAGGTCGGGGAACCCAGCGCCACATTTCGATATGTAATGGAGGAGTCAAATCACGAGGCTACGAATACTAGCCTCAAGCTATTAGACGAAAAATGAGAAGCAGCACTTGTTCGGATGGCCGTGCAGAAGCAAAGGATCGAAGGGTACTACAATAGAAGGACCAATCTTCGATATTTCAGAATCGAGGACTTAGTTCTACGGAAAGTCACCCTCAATACTCGAGACCCGAATGAAGGGAAACTGGGCCCAAATTGGGAAGGACCGTACCGAGTCCTCGGAGTTGTCGGTAAAGGATCTTACAAACTTAGCACGATGGAAGGTGAACAACTGCCAAACTATTGGAACGTATTATTACTCAAATGATATTACTGCTAAGGTATGACTTTATCCATTTGTCCATTTGAGTTTAAAACTAACTCATTGCAGATTTTCGGTCGAAGCTATCGAAGACACCCTTTTTACTCGAAGGCCTTAGGTTTTAAAGCACGTGTTGCACCATTTTTCCCATAGACCGGATTTTGTCCCAAATGGGTTTTACCGGGAAGGTTTTTAACGAGGCAACAACTATGTGCTACTAAGGAGAACTCAACAGTATCTAAGGCTTCTTTTCAATAAACCTCAAATACTGGGGGGGCATCACCCTCGGAGGTCGTATTTTCGAGGAAAATACTCCGCCTAAAAGGGCCTCGATAGGAAAACTTTGTAAAGGGCCAAACAGTCAGATGAACCGTGTCCGTATAGAATAGTCGAGCCCCGATGGCAAAACATGTACGCATGTATCAATTATTTGAAGAAGCATTCTGTATATATCAAAAGCACTTTGTGTCTCAAAGAAGTCTACTATTATACGAGCTCTACACTTATAATCCTACGGGAAACGGTTCAAGATCCAAAGCACGAAAGCAACCCCAAGATACTCGGGGACTGTCATCGATAGTCGCCACATCCGAGTCGTCAAAAACTCGAACTCATAAGACCTCAAAGAGGCATCCCCTCGAAAGCAAAGGCCAAGGCCAATATACTCGGGAATTGAATTTTCGAACAAGTTTGAAAGGTTATCGGGAAACAAGTCAAAAAGACATACCCGAAGGCTACGGCCATATTAAAGGCTACGGTCATATAAAAAGGCTACGGCAGAAATAATCTGGCCTCGGCAATAATTCTGACTTCCACCATAAATTAAAGGCCTTCAAACACTTTGAAAAAACTGGTTGAATCAGGCTACCCTCGGCAAAAGCAAAATATAAAGGGTTTCGATAAAATTAGCCCTCGAATAATTTAAAGGCTTCGATAATATCAGCCTTCGAAAAACCCTCAAGAGGTATTCGATCATGTTTACACAAACTAATTACCAATAAGGTTCCGATCCGTCAAACCTTCGGAAAACCCAATGAGTACAAAAACACATGCTAGGGCATAGTTAAATTTTCACTAAGTCTTTTAGCCGAAAAGAGGGAAAAATTATAGCCACTTTAGAGACCGAATTGGCCCAACTCAAAGAGCCTAAGGGCCAAACTATAAGAGCCTAAGGGCCAAACTATAAGAGCCTAAGGGCCTATGTAAAAGAGCCTAAGGGCCAAAATACATAGAGCTCGAGATCTTGCTCTCACTCAACTCGGACTCAAGAGTCCCGACATCCCGAGCTCACATCAAATCAATTTAAACTTAGCTCGAGGATTAAAAAAACCTTAAGGGGTATTATGTTTATCAATAAAAACCTAAGGGTTTATTATGTTCCGAGTCCAAACCAATACTCGGACCGATCATTTGAGTTGTACAATCGAAATCTTCCACAAATGAGAACAAAATGAAATTCAACACAAGTTGAGGATAGAGCAAAAAGGTTCTTTATATTCATAAGGGATGTTTTACAAAATATATTTATAACGCCCACAAGGGCCCTTACACAAAAAAGAAAAAGAAAACCTAATCTATTTTGGGGTTACGTCCCCGGAAGCAGCTTCCTCAAGAACTGCACCCTCGGCAGCTCTATCTTCGGGAACCTCCTCTTCCTCGGGAAAACCTTCCTCACCTTCCCCACCCTCGGAGCCACTCACAGCATCTTCATCATCAGAAGAAATAAGAAACCTGGCATCGGTTTCCAGCGCCTTTGCTTGGGCTATTTCTTCAGTGAGGTCAAATCCTCGGGCGTGGATTTCCTCGAGAGTCTCCCTTCAGGCTTGGCACTTGGCTAGATCATTATTCCGTTTTTCCCGGTCGGAGGCCTCACTTAGCTCCGCTTGAACAGCCGCGGCATCCCTTAAGTATACGGCGATGGTCTTATCAGTCGTAGCCTTCGTCTTCTCAACTTCAGCCTTGGCATGTGCAGCCTCGGCCCGGGCTCTAGCAAACTCCACCTCTAACTTAATTTTTTTGTCCTGAGCCAGACCCTTCACTTCAATGCCTCGAAGTTGAGTTTCACCGAGGTTAGTTGAGCTGTAACAGCTTCCTTATTGGCGCGAGTTGATCCATGTTCTCTTTCCATCGATGGCAGTCAGCCTTAACTTGATCAACCTCGCCCCGGAGCTGCCCAATCATTTCCAACTTCTGCTGCAGCTGAGACATCGAAGTGTTAGCCTGCTCATCATAGTTACCTGCTCATCTAGCTCGGTCTCGTTTTTTCGAGCATTGGCCAATTCGGCCCTAAGGTCCTTAAGCTCCTCCTCCTTTTGGCCATAGAGGAGCCTCAGGGCCTTCTCTTCACCCGAAACCCTCCTAAGCTCGGCGTCACATTAGCTCAACTCAGCTCTAAACTTGACGATGGTCTACACATGAAACGAAGATATGTCAGTCAAAGGAAGGAAGGAAAGAAAAAATTACAACAATGAAAGTTAGCATTTACGCGAGAGAGGAGACGTTGAGCCTCTTCAAAGAGGGTGAATACATCGTTAAGGTCAACAGCATCGTCGACCTCGGTGAAACAGTACCGGAAAGGGTCTTCTTCGAAGACCTTGCTCGGGTCGGGTGTTCGCAGAGCCCGAGCATCCTTTATGGTCTCCTCGGAGTAAGCTGGTAGAGATGGTGAGTGACCCATTGTCACGGCCCCGAGCTCCTCACTTGGGGGGATATGATTAGCTGCGTCCTTCTCAACATTTATCCCCTCAGGCATACTTATTGAAGGAGGGGGAATGATCTCAATCTCTAGGGACTCGAGGGCTTTGCCCAAGTCTTTTTCCGGAGCTCTTCCACCATAAGATGAGGTGTCAGGTTCGGAGGGCTTGGCGGCCTCGACTAGTTTCCTAGTTTGGGGTACCAACGCCGTTTCTTCACCCTCGTTCTCTTCATCTTCTAGATATTGAGTGGCGAAGTCCAAATCCGCATGTACAAGTTTCCTCCTCGGCTTTCGAGTAGGGGTCCCCTCGTCCTGTGAATCTTCAGGCTTCGAAGCCCTCTTTCTTTTACTGTCCTTCCCGGATTCCGGGATCGAGGATGCAGTCTTTTCCCGGGCAGGGCTGGCCTCATTTCGGGTACATCTCTGATGCCTGCACAAATAAACATGAATGAGTTGACGCCACCAACAAATGAAAAATATCTAATACTTGGGAAAAGAATTTACCATGGTGTTTGGCCTCCCATTTGCCCCTCGATAATTCACGCCATTTGCGCTCATCGTAGGAGGAGGTGGCAGCTAACTTTCAGACCCAGTCCTCGAGGTTCGGGACCGCGTGGGGCGTCCAAGCAGTGGCTGTAGAAAGAGTAAAGGCATTATAAGATGCGGAAGCTGAATATGAATAGATATTGGGAAGAAGAACTCCACTTACGATTAAAGTTCCATTTCTCTGGGAACGGCATTTTATCCCTGGGAATGACATCCGAAGTCCTTACTCTGATGAACCGGCTCATCCAGCCTCGATCTTTGTCCTCGTCGTTGCTAGCAAAGAAGGCTTTCTTTGTTCGACATTGCAGCTTGATGAGCCCTCGAAATAGTTGGGGCCGATACAGCCGTATAAGATGGTTGAGGGTGAATTCTAACCCCTCGGCCTTTTTGGAAAATTAGCGCAGCATGATCACGATGCGCCAAAAGGAGGGGTGAATTTGGCCAAGAGTGACCTCGTATGTTTTGCAGAAGTCGATCACTACCGGATCAAGGGGACCCAGTGTGAAGGGGTAAGTATAAACACTTAAAAAACTCTCCACGTGGGTAGTGATGCTTTCCTCGGGGCTCGGGATCTAAATGAGGACCTCGTCTCCCTAGGCGCAGTCCCTCTTCATAGCTTTGAGGTACTTCTTCGTTATCGAACAAATATATCGAGATACATGTTCGCATCGTCCTGGGATATCGGGGGGATTTTCAATATTGAAGTCCTTCTTAATCACGCAAGGGCCGGGGGTGACTTCTTCAAGAGACGGCGGCACCACCGGTTTGGCCGGCCGGGAGGTAGAAGAAGACGACGGTTTATCTTTTTAGGGAACTGTTTTGGAAGTTTTAGCCATGATTCTAAGCTAAAGAATACAGACGGCAGCAAAACGTGGTGTTTTACGAGAATTTGGCATTTTCCGGCGTTTCGAGGTCGACAGATTAGACTCGAGCTCGAGGACGGAACGCAATGCCTGAAGATAGGAGTGCGAGGGATACCGAAGTCAAGTATGCTCGACCCTAAAAATTGTACCGTTATGGATTTGTAATAGAATGAGCTAGATTCCTGCCATTCCCCAAGATCATGGCGTAAATCCTGGAATAGGATTGTACGATGCCGTACTAGGCGATTAGACAGCTGTATCAAGAATATTCCTTACTGTAAATAGAAATATACCTTATTTAGGGTTCCCCTATTATATAAAGGGGACCCCAATCATTTGTAACATCATCCAATCATTGCCAAAAGAATATACTATCCTACTTTTCTCTCTTACTGCTCGTCAGAAGTGTCCCTTACATTTATTGTTCTTACTTTATTGCTTTTAGTTTATTTCGAGGTCACCACTGCTGAGTAACATTGGTTTGGTTCACTTATTTCTTTCATTTCTACCTCATAATTTTTTAATATTAATTGGTATTGAATTTAATCACAAATCTTTAAAATCACAAATCAAATTGAATTGTTACTCGTATTTTCGAGGTAACAAAAAGTTATATTTTTTGGAAATTGTAATTTTTGTGTGAGTTAGCGAAAATTTTATAATTTTCCTGATAAAAAATATAGTTATATGACTTGGGAAAAATAAATAGTTATATGATCATTTGTAAAATTTACTCAATGCTACTGTATATGTCTCCCACCATTTTTTCTAGTCGGGGTTAAAATTGTCTTTGAAAAGAATTTTTTTTGCCAAAAATTTTAGTTTAAAGTTTAAGGGTGTATCAGGTAGCTTTACATCTAACTTTAACAGAAAAAAGAGGTAATGACACCTTTGATCTCTTACTTGTTGGTAAATTCTGATTTTGATCTTCGTGATATTTCACTAAACATATCAAATCTTGAATTAATGAAATGTGGGGGGTTTTGTTCATTTATGTAGGGAATATATTCAAAATATTTTTACTCCTATATTATGAAGTAGCCTATAACACACGAGCAATTAACTTTTTAACAGTTAGTAATTTATATCTATAGACTATATCTATATTTATATCTGTCTATACTATATTAAAAGCACGAAGGCCCTTAGCGACATATCGTTAGTCTTTTTTACCCTTTAAAAATAGATTTTAGTGTCACGACCCGGATTTTCCACCCTCGGGAGTCGTGATGGCGCCTACTAGTGAAAGCTAGGCAATCCAATTATTTCAACTATTTACCTTTTTCTCATTTTTTTAATCCTTTAACAGTTATGATTCAACATTATGTAATCAGCGGAATTAAATAAGCGGAAGAATAAATTATAACCATTAAAATACTATCAATACAATTCCATAAACATAGACTACCCAGGACTGGTGTCACAATTTCACAGACTGTCTAAGAATACTATAAATAAGGGGTCCGAAAGATAAATACAATGCTGTCTCTAAAATACATAAAAGAAACAGAATGAAGGAATAGAAGGAGACGCCAAGGCCTGCGGACGCCTGCAGGACTACCTCAGGTCGCCTGGTAAACTGGAAGCAGCAACCTCACTGCAGTCCGAAATTTATAGTATCGGGATCTACGCAAAAGAGTGCAGAGTATAGTATCAGCACAACCGGCCCCATGTGCTGGTAAGTGCCTGGCCTAACCCCGGCGAAGTAGTGACGAGGCTAGGACCAGACTACTAAATAAACCTGTGCAGTTAAATCATATACAACGGAAAAACAAAGGCAAAACTTTACAATTAAAGATAGGAAGTGGAAACATGCTGCGGAGAAATATCAAGTAACAACGCAAATCCAATAGATAAATGTAAAGAACACTATAACTAATTTATCAGCAAGAATCAGAAAATCAAAGACAAGTGCACGGCATCATCCTTCATGCTTTACACTCTCTCACAAATATCATGCACGGCATCACCCTTCGTGCTTTACACTCTTCCTCACCCAAGCAACAATCACAAAGTAGCTTGGTAAGGGAATCAAATAGAATCACAATAAAATCAAGTAACCACTGAAAACCAGTAAATAAACGTAAAGAACATCATAACTCAATTATCAACAAGAATCAGGAAAATCAAGGACAAGTGCACGGCATCACCCTTCGTGCTTTTACTCTCGTCCTCACCATAAGAATCAATATAATCGGCACGGCATCGCCTTTCGTGCTTTTACTTCACATAATCATGGCACGGAATGATCCTTCGTGCATTATCACTCATATAAAGGCACAGAATGGTACATCGTGCGGCACGGCATCACCCTTCGTGCATTAACACTCTCTCGTAAAATATCATGCACGGCATCACCCTTCGTGCTTTAACACTCTCACACCAAAACAATGCACGGCATCACCCTTCGTGCTTAAACACTCTTCCTCACCCAAACAACAATCACAACCAATAAGGGCAAGAAATTAAATAGAATCACAATGAAAATCCCAGCAAAGGATTAGTATCAAAAGCAACGACATCCCGGCAAGGGAACAATATTAAAAGCAACAACATCCCGGTAAGGGAACAATATTAAAAGCAACAACATCCCGG
>NW_017671720.1:31226-46975 GCF_001879085.1 Nicotiana attenuata | reverse complement strand
TTAGCAATCAGGAGCCCGCCTGGAGAACAGAGGCATCTATTTCAAGTTTTAGCAATCAGGAGCCCGCCTGGAGAACAGAGGCACTTATTTCAAGTTTTAGCAATCAGTAGCCCGCCTGGAGAACAGAGGCATTTATTTCAAGTTTTAGCAATCAGGAGCCCGCTTGGAGAACAGAGGCATACATTTTAAGTTTCAGCAGTCAGGAGCCCGCTTGGAGAACAGAGGCACACATTTCAAGTTTCAGCAGTCAGGAGCCCGCCTGGAGAACAGAGGTATTACAGTTCAAGTTTTTGTTTTCAAATTCTTATTAATATCCGGTAATGTGATGCCCAGCCACCAAACTGGGGCAGAAGATTTTCTTTGTTTTGTCTATTTTGTCGAAGTCAGGAGCCCGCCTGGAGAACAGAGGCATACATTTCAAGTTTCAACAATCAGGAGCCCGCCTGGAGAACAGAGGCATATATTTCAAGTTTCAGCAGTCAGGAGCCCGCCTGGAGAGCAGGGGAATACAATTCAAGTTCAGCAGTCAGGTGTCCACTTGAAGAATGGGGCAACATCTCAAAATACAGTTCAGCAGTCAGGCGTCCACCTGGAGAAAGGGAAAGCATCTGAGATTACAATTCAAGTCAGCAACAAAAGAAGCTCATGGCGAAAATGCGAGTCAACACTCCGAGGTGATCAACAGAACTTAGTCACAATAAAGAAAAAAGGAGAAGGGCAAGAAGTTAATCCTAATGCAGAAGTTGATGGAAGATGTGGGCTACTTAAGACATGACTGAATTCACAAGCATGGTGTGGTGTCCGGGTTTGGTCCAAAAAGCTGAGGAAGAATGAACTAGCACCTGCAACTAGCAAGGGTCAAGGTTCAAATCCAAAGTCTGCATGAAGAACCATTCAAGACTCAAGATCAAGCTTCAGAAGACTTATAGATAGGAATCTTGTAACTCATAGTTGTTAGGCTTAGCTAGTATTTTTCATTTCTTTTGATTTTGATGTAATAACAGGACCGCGGACCGGAACCTCGACGGAACGGCACCTCGACTGGCTCTCCACCTCGGCATACTCCATCATTTCACTCACCTCTGAACTACACGTGGCCTGATTCCTTTATAGCCAAGGATATGTAGGCAGCTCAAAAACCAGGGCTCGGTCACATTCCCCTTTTCTCAGGGTTAGTCTCTCCCAAATAAGGGTCGGGTCAAAAAACCTGTCTAATCATTCTTTGTTTGAAAACTCTTCGTGTTTCCAGTCAAAGAGGGGCAGCTGTAGACATGTGATTTTTGACCCTCCCCAAGATTTTTTATATTTTAGCACGTAAATATTCAATTTAGGCCTAATATAGCTATTTCAACTCATTTTGACTTTTTACTTTATTTTATTACAAGAAAAATGAAAATTATAAAAAATATTTTTAGTTTATGCATTTTTCATAAATTAAAAAAAAAACACAAAAATAGTACCTTATTTTTATCTTTATATAATTTCGAAAACACAAAAATAGTTTCATGTCTAGTTTAATTAATTAGGATTAGCTTTGGCATTATGTAGTGTTTCTATCTTATTTTTAATATAAAAAAAAAGTCATTGTGTAGTCTAGGGACCCTTCTAGACTCTTCTTTGGGAAAAAGAAAAGCAAATAAAAAAGATCCTAAGGACTTAACACAAAAAACCTAGGGACTAATGGGAAAAATACACAAAATACACCTAAACCTAGACTCTACCTATAAAATAATGCTTAAAAAAATCTGAAAAGGGAACCAAAATAAAAAACCTAGCAAAAAAGCTGCGCCGCAATTTACAGACCGGACCCCCTGCTTTCGTCTCCCTTACACCACCCCCACTGTTTCTCTTCTTCTCCAGTAACAACCAACAACCCACAGCAGCCATTCCAACTTCAACGAAGAAGGCAGTGAATTAAACTTAAGAGAGCATTTCATGGCTGTTTCGTCTTCTTCTTCTTGGACATGGAACCAAACACAAAAAAATGACGCCTAAAAATTCTGAAAAGGCTCTAACAAAAGAGATACAGTAGCGCCGCAATACCCACCGCCACTGCTTCGTCTTCTTCATCAATTCACTACCAGCCAGTTACCACCCATCGCCGACGGAATGGTTGTATTCAGTTTCTTAGCTTTTCGATGGCTCAGTTGTTCGCAGTTCATTTTGGGTTTAGTCCGTCATCTTCCATTTGAGTAAGTTCATGACTGAATTCAAAGGAAAATGTTCCGTTTCTTCTGTTTAAATTTTATATTTCGTTATCACACTATGGAGCTTGTTTGGGGTTGTTTTGGTCCGAGATTTCCGGTGCCGATTTGAGTTTCCATCACCGGTTCGGAGTTCCGATCAGCAGTTCGTGTCATTTGTTCCTTTTGGTGCAGCTCCTTTGTATACATATCAAGTTCAATATTAAAGGTTTAGACTCCTTTCTCTTACTTTCATACTGTTATTAGCTCACGTTACTATTTTCCATTACTCTACTGGTTCTATGGACGATGTCATGATAAAGCAAAACTGTGTTAAAATTATAAATTATAAATATCCCCTATTGCGTTGTTCTCTTCGTATTGTAAGTTGCTAGATCCAGATGGGTTCACATTTTGCTATTTGGTGCTATTTTCTATTAATGAGTGTACATTGTTGAAATTTAGTTATTAAGTTTGTGTGGTCAATGTGGAGTGGTACTAAAGTTGCATAGAACAGTAGCTTCACGTTAATCAAGTTGGCTCTTTTGGGTAGTTTATCAATGATGAACGTGATGGTAGTGGACTTTTCCCTTAATCTAATGTATTTGTTCAAATGGAGTTTTCTCTTCTAGAGTTGTTTGTAGGATGAATATCCGTAGTTCATTTAGTTGAATGCTTTTCCTTTAGAACACGAGGCGTGCCATTTAGCTAATTTTCATGGCCCTCGCAAAGTTAACAACGCGTTAGTTGCTTTCAAGTGCGTAGCTTAATAATATACCTTCTTAAACTCGGGTGCGCATTTATGTGATCCAAATCCAAATCTCAACGATGTTAAAATATGTCAAAAACCGCGGGTGCATTTATGTGACGTGGTTCGAGACGTGTTTTAATGACGTTGTAATTCTCTTTTAAAAAAAATAATAATAAAAGCGGTTAAAAGTTAAAATTTACACATAGGTTCATAATTGTTCAAAATCAAATAATTAAGCCAAATATGACAGTTGAGCGACCGTGCTAGAACCACGGAACCCGGGAATGCCTAACACCTTCTCCCGGGTTAACAGAATTCCTTACTCGGATTTCTGGTCGCGGACTGTTAAACAGAGTCATTCTTTTCCTCGATTCGGGATTCAACCGGTGACTTGGGACACCATAAATCTCCCAAGTGGCGACTCTGAATCTTTAATAATAATCCCGTTTCGATTGTCACTTCAAGTTGAAAATAACTCCCTTTATTATACCCTTCACGGGGTGTAGTAAGTGAAAAAGGAGGTGTGACACATTAAAAATTCATTTCTCGGGCTTGGGACCTTGGAATTCGATTCCGGGCATCCGCCCAAGTCCCATTTTTCCTACTGACTCTCCGGGACCGTCAAATCACGGGTCCGGGTCCGTTTACCCAAAATGTTGACCGAAGTCAACTTAAATTCATTTTAAAAGCAAAATTTATTATTTTTTATAGATTTTCACATAATGGATTTCCGGATGCACGTCCAAACTGTGCAAGCAAGTCGAGGTGAGGCAAAAAGGAGGTTTTAAGGCATCGGAACACAGAATTTACTTTCAAAACGAGTGATGACCTTTTGGGTCATCACATCCTACACCTCTAAAACAACAGTTCGTCCTAGAATAGACATAAGAAGGAAGTACCTGAGTCGGAGAAAAGATGGGGATATCGGCTCCGCATATCGGACTCAGACTCCCAGGTCGATGCCTCAGGAGGCTGACCTCTCCACTGAACACGAACAGAAGGGAAACTCTTCGATCTCAATTTACGAACCTATCGGTCTAGAATAGCTACAGGCTCCTCCTCATAGGACAAGTCCTTATCCAACTGGACAGTACTGGAATCTAACACTAAATCAAGAATCTCAAACGGGCCAATGAACCTAGGGCTAAGCTTGCCCTTGTTTCCGAATCTCATCACGCCCTTCATAGGCGACACCAGAAGCAACACTCGCTCGCCAACCATGAATGCCACATCACGAACCTTACGGTCGGCATAACTCTTTTGCCTGGACTGAGCTGTACGAAGCCTATCCTGAATGATCTTGACCTTGTCTAAGGCATCCTGTACTAGATCCGTACCCAATAACCGAGCCTCTCCAGGCTCAAACCACCCAACCGGCGACCGACACCGCCTACTATGTAAAGCCTCATAAGGAGCCATCTGGATGCTCGACTGGTATACGTTGTTGTAGGCAAACTCCGCTAAAGACAAAAACTGATCCCACGAGCCTCCAAAGTCAATAACACAAGCTCGGAGCATATCCTCCAAAATCTTAATAGTACGCTCGGACTGCCCGTCCGTCTGAGGATGAAATGTTGTGCTCAACTCGACCTGTGTGCCCAACTCACGCTAAACTGCTCTCCAGAAATGCGAGGTAAACTGCGTACCTCAATCAGAAATGATAGACACGGGCAAACCATGAAGACGAACAATCTCCTGGATATAGATCTCAGCTAACCTCTCAGAAGAATAGGAGACTGCCACAGGAATGAAATGCGCTGACTTAGTCAGCCTATCAACAATAACCCACACTACATCGAACTTCCTCTGAGCCCGTGGGAGTCCAACAACAAAGTCCATAGTGATACGCTCCCACTTCCACTCAGGAATCTCAATCTTCTGGAACAAACCACCAGGTCTCTGATGCTCGTACTTTACCTGCTAACAAATCAAACATCGAGCCACATACGCAACAATATCCTTCTTCATCCTCCTCCACCAATAATGCTGCCGCAAGTCCTGATACATCTTAGCGCCGCCCGGATGAATAGAGTGCCGGGAACTATGGGCCTCCTCTACAATCAACTCTCAAAGTCCATCCACATTAGGTACACAAATACGACTCTGCATCCTCAAAACTCCATCATCTCCAACTGTGACCTGCTGGGCTCCACCGTGCTGCACCGTGTCCTTTAGAACACACAAGTGAGGATCATCATACTGCCGATCTCGAATACGCTCAAATAATGAAGAACGAGCGACTGTGCAAGCTAACACACGGCTGGGCTCAGAGACATCCAACCTCACGAACTGATTGGCCAAAGCCTGAACATCCAACGCAAGCAGTCTCTCACCGACTGAAATATACGCAAGACTGCCCATACTGGCTGACTTCCGACTCAAAGCATCGGCCACCACATTGGCCTTTCCCGGATGGTATAAGATGGTGATATCATAGTCTTTCAATAGCTCCAACCACCTTTTCTGCCTCAAGTTTAGCTCCTTCTGCTTGAGCAAGTATTGCAAACTCTTGTGATCCGTGAACACCTCACATGACACGCCATATAAATAGTGCCTCCAAATCTTCAGCGCGTGAACAGTGGCTGCTAACTCCAAATCATGGACTGGATAGTTCTTCTCATGAATCTTCAACTAACGCAAAGCATAAGCAATGACCTTGCCATCCTGCATCAACACCGTACCAAGTCCAATACAAGATGCATCACAATAAACTGTATATGGCCCTGAACCTGTGGGCAAAACCAACATCGGCGCCGTAGTCAAAGCTGTCTTGAGCTTCTGAAAGCTCGCCTCGCACTCGTCCGACCATCTGAACTGAGCACCCTTCTGGGTCAACCTGGTCATCGGGGCTGCAATAGATGAAAACCCCTCCACAAACCGACGGTGATAGCCCGCCAAACCCAAGAAACTCCGGATCTCTGTAGCTAATGTGGGTCGAGGCCAGTTCTTGACTGCCTCTATCTTCTTCAAATCCACCTGAATACCCTCTGCTGAAACAACATGGCCTGAGAATGCAACTGAACTCAACTAGAACTCACACTTCAAAAACTTAGCATACAACTGACTATCTCTCAGAGTTTGAAGAACCACTCTCTGATGCTGCTCATGCTCCTCCCGGCTGCGGGAATAAATCAAAATATCATCAATGAAGACTATCACGCAAGCGGTCTCTCACCGACCGAAATATACGCAAGACTGCCCATACTGGCTGACTTCCGACTCAAAGCATCGGCCACCACATTGGCCTTTCTCGGATGGTATAAGATGGTGATATCATAGTCTTTCAATAGCTCCAACCACCTTCTCTGCCTCAAGTTTAGCTCCTTCTGCTTGAACAAGTATTGCAAACTCTTGTGATCCGTGAACACCTCACATGACACGCCATAATAGTGCCTCCAAATCTTCAGCACATGAACAATGGCTGCTAACTCCAAATCATGGACTGGATGGTTCTTCTCATGAATCTTCAACTGACGCGAAGCATAAGCAATGACCTTGCCATCCTACATCAACACCGCACCAAGTCCAATACAATATGCATCACAATAAACTGTATATGGCCCTGAACCTGTGGGCAAAACCAACACCGGCGCCGTAGTCAAAGCTGTTTTGAGCTTCTGAAAGCTCGCCTCACACTCGTCCGACCATCTGAACTGAGCACCCTTCTGGGTCAACCTGGTCATCGGGTCTGCAATAGATGAAAACCCCTCCACAAACCGACGGTGATAGCCCGCCAAACCCAAGAAACTCCGGATCTCTGTAGCTAATGTGGGTTGAGGCCAGTTTTTGACTGCCTCTACCTTCTTCAGATCCACTTGAATACCCTCTGCTGAAACAGCATGACCTGAGAATGCAACTGAACTCAACCAGAACTCACACTTCAAAAACTTAGCATACAACTGACTATCTCTCAGAGTTTGAAGAACCACTCTGTGATGCTGCTCATGCTCCTCCCGGCTGCGGGAATAAATCAATATATCATCAATGAAGACTATCACGCCAAAGCCTGAACATCCAACGCAAGCGGTCTCTCACCGACCGATATATACGCAAGACTGCCCATACTGGCTGACTTCTGACTCAAAGCATCGGCCACCACATTGGCCTTTCTCGGATGGTATAAGATGGTGATATCATAGTCTTTCAAAAGCTCCAACCACCTTCTCTGCCTCAAGTTTAGCTCCATCTGCTTGAACAAGTATTGCAAACTCTTGTGATCCGTGAACACCTCACATAACACGCCACATAAATAGTACCTCCAAATCTTCTGCGCGTGAACAATGGCAGCTTACTCCAAATCATGGATTGGATGGTTCTTCTCATGAATCTTCAACTGACGCGAAGCAAAAGCAATGACCTTGCCATCCTGCATCAACATCGCACCAAGTCCAATTGCATCACAATAAACTGTATATGGCCCTGAACCTATGGGCAAAACCAACACTGGCGCCGTAGTCAAAGCTGTCATGAGCTTCTGAAAGCTTGCCTCACACTCGTCCGACCATCTGAACTGAGCACCCTTCTGGGTCAACCTGGTCATCGGGGCTCCAATAGATGAAAACCCCTCCACAAACCGACGGTGATAGCCCGCCAAACCCAAGAAACTCCGGATCTCTGTAGCTAATATGGGTCGGTGCCAGTTCTTGACTGCCTCTATCTTCTTCAGATCCACCTGAATATCCTCTGTTGAAATAACATGACCTGAGAATGCAACTAAACTCAACTAGAACTTACACTTCAAAAACTTAGCATACAACTGACTATCTCTCAGAGTCTGAAGAACCAGTCTCAGATGTTGCTCATGATCCTCCCGGCTACGGGAATAAATCAAAATATCATCAATGAAGACTATCACGAAGGAATCCAAGTAAGGCCTGAACACTCGGTTCATCAAATCCATGAAAGCTGCTGGGGCATTTGGCAATCCGAATTATATCACCAAGAACTCATAATGCCCGTACCGAGTGCGAAAAGTTGTCTTAGGGACATCGGATGCCCTAATCCTTAACTGATGGTAGCCCGACCTCAAGTCGATCTTGGAAAATACTTGGGCACCCTGAAGCTGGTCAAACAAATCATCAATCCGCGGCAATGGGTACTTATTCTTGATTGTGACCTTGTTCAATTGCCGGTAATCTATACGCATCCTCATCGATCTATCCTTCTTCTTAACAAACAACACCGGCGCACCCCAAGGTGAGACAATAGGCCTAATAAAGCCCTTATCAAGCAAGTCTTGCAACTGCTCCTTCAATTTTTTCAACTCAGGCGGGGCCATACGATACGACGGAATAGAAATGGGCTGAGTGCCCGAAGCCAAATCAATGCAAATTCAATATCCCTTTTGGGGGGCATACCCGGCAGGTCTGAAGGGAAAACCTCAGGAAACTCAAGAACAACAGGCACATAATCCATAGAAAGAGCCTCCGCACTAGAATTACGAACATATGCCAAATAGGCCAAACACCCCTTCTCGACCATTCGCCGAGCCTTCATATATGAGATAACACTACGGGTAGAATGACTAAGAGTCCCTCTCCACTCAAGACGAGGCAACCCTGGCAATGCTAAGGTCACAGTCTTGGCATGACAGTCCAAGATAGCGTGGTAAGGTGATAACCAGTCCATCCCAATATGACATCAAAATCAACCATATCCAAAAGTAACAAACCTGCTCGAGTCTCAAGACCCCCAATCACAACTACACAAGAACGATGAATACGATCTACCACAATAGAATCACCCACCGGTGTAGACACATAAACAGGAGCACTCAAAGAATCACTGTGATAACTGCATCGGAAGCCTCAGCCTCAGGCCTGGCTGGAAGAGCATAACATCGGGGCTGGGCCCCGCCACTCTGAACTACATCTCTGAGATGGCCTGTTGCTGGCTGGCCTCCACCTCTAGCGGCCTGACCTCCACCTCTAATACCTCTACCTCCACCCCTAGCTGGCTGAGCGCGCTGACGAGCACTCGGTGCCTGAACCATGGCACGAGAACCCTGCTGGAGACGCTAAAGCTGCCTCCGATAGTTCTCCCTCTGAGTGATAGGAAGAAACTTCTCCAAGAATAGCTGAGAAAACTGATCTCAAGTCAGAGCTGGTGACCCAGTTGGCCTAGCCAAGCAATAATCTCTCCACCAAGTCTTGGCGGATACAGACAGTCGAAAAGTAGCAAAGTCGACCCCATTGGTATCCACTATCCCCATGTTCCTAAGAACCTCATGACAGCTGTCCAAATAATCCTGGGGATCCTCTGAAGATGTACCGCCATAAGTAGTAGTGAAGAGCTTGGTAAAACCTATCCAACCTCCACGAAGCCTCCGAAGATGTAGTTGATCCGTTACTGGTCTGTGCTGCTGCTCGGCCGAAGAAGCGGTACGTGACCTCGCCATTCGCAAAAGAACAAGAGTAGAGGTTTTAATTTAGCAGTGAGAGAACAAAATCGCACGATAGGAAAGAATAGATGTGAAGTTTTTTCCTAACTCGGTAGCCTCTGGGGGATAAATACAGATGTCTCCCTACCGATCCCTCAGACTCTACTAAGTTTGTCCGTGAATTGTGAGACCTAAGTAACCCAGAGCTCTGATACCAACTTGTCACGACCCGAATTTCTCACCCTCGGGAGTCGTGATGGCGCCTACTAGTGAAAGCTAGGCAAGCCAATTATTTCAACTATTTACCTTTTTCTCATTTTTTTAATCCTTTAACAGTTATGATTCAACATTATGTAATTAGCGGAATTAAATAAGCGGAAGAACAAATTATAACCATTAAAATACTACCAATACAATTCCTTAAACATAGACTACCCAGGACTGGTGTCACAATTTCACAGACTGTCTAAGAATACTACAAATAAGGGGTCCGAAAGATAAATACAACGCTGTCTCTGAAATACATAAAAGAAACAAAATGAAGGAATAGAAGGAGACGCCAAGATCTGCAGACGCCTGCAGGACTACCTCGGGTCGCCTGGTGAACTGGAAGCAGCAACCTCACTGCGGTCCGAAAATTACAGTATCGGGATCTACACAAAAGAGTGCAGAGTGTAGTATCAGCTCAACCGACCCAATGTGCTGGTAAGTGCCTAGCCTAACCCCGGCAAAGTAGTGACGAGGCTAGGACCAGACTACCAGATAAACCTGTGCAGTTAAATCATGTACAGCGGAAAAACAAAGGCAAAACTTTACAATTAAAGATAGGAAGGGGAAACATGCTGCGGGGAAATATCAAGTAACAACGGAAATCTAATAGATAAATGTAAAGAACACTATAATTAATTTATCAGCAAGAATCAGGAAATCAAAGACAAGTGCACGGCATCACCCTTCGTGGTTTGCACTCTCTCACAACTATCATGCACGGCATCATCCTTCGTGNCAAATAACATGCACGGCATCACCCTAGGCGCAGTCCCTCTTCATAGCTTTGAGGTACTTCTTCGTTATCGAACAAATATATCGAGATACATGTTCGCATCGTCCTGGGATATCGGGGGGATTTTCAATATTGAAGTCCTTCTTAATCACGCAAGGGCCGGGGGTGACTTCTTCAAGAGACGGCGGCACCACCGGTTTGGCCGGCCGGGAGGTAGAAGAAGACGACGGTTTATCTTTTTAGGGAACTGTTTTGGAAGTTTTAGCCATGATTCTAAGCTAAAGAATACAGACGGCAGCAAAACGTGGTGTTTTACGAGAATTTGGCATTTTCCGGCGTTTCGAGGTCGACAGATTAGACTCGAGCTCGAGGACGGAACGCAATGCCTGAAGATAGGAGTGCGAGGGATACCGAAGTCAAGTATGCTCGACCCTAAAAATTGTACCGTTATGGATTTGTAATAGAATGAGCTAGATTCCTGCCATTCCCCAAGATCATGGCGTAAATCCTGGAATAGGATTGTACGATGCCGTACTAGGCGATTAGACAGCTGTATCAAGAATATTCCTTACTGTAAATAGAAATATACCTTATTTAGGGTTCCCCTATTATATAAAGGGGACCCCAATCATTTGTAACATCATCCAATCATTGCCAAAAGAATATACTATCCTACTTTTCTCTCTTACTGCTCGTCAGAAGTGTCCCTTACATTTATTGTTCTTACTTTATTGCTTTTAGTTTATTTCGAGGTCACCACTGCTGAGTAACATTGGTTTGGTTCACTTATTTCTTTCATTTCTACCTCATAATTTTTTAATATTAATTGGTATTGAATTTAATCACAAATCTTTAAAATCACAAATCAAATTGAATTGTTACTCGTATTTTCGAGGTAACAAAAAGTTATATTTTTTGGAAATTGTAATTTTTGTGTGAGTTAGCGAAAATTTTATAATTTTCCTGATAAAAAATATAGTTATATGACTTGGGAAAAATAAATAGTTATATGATCATTTGTAAAATTTACTCAATGCTACTGTATATGTCTCCCACCATTTTTTCTAGTCGGGGTTAAAATTGTCTTTGAAAAGAATTTTTTTTGCCAAAAATTTTAGTTTAAAGTTTAAGGGTGTATCAGGTAGCTTTACATCTAACTTTAACAGAAAAAAGAGGTAATGACACCTTTGATCTCTTACTTGTTGGTAAATTCTGATTTTGATCTTCGTGATATTTCACTAAACATATCAAATCTTGAATTAATGAAATGTGGGGGGTTTTGTTCATTTATGTAGGGAATATATTCAAAATATTTTTACTCCTATATTATGAAGTAGCCTATAACACACGAGCAATTAACTTTTTAACAGTTAGTAATTTATATCTATAGACTATATCTATATTTATATCTGTCTATACTATATTAAAAGCACGAAGGCCCTTAGCGACATATCGTTAGTCTTTTTTACCCTTTAAAAATAGATTTTAGTGTCACGACCCGGATTTTCCACCCTCGGGAGTCGTGATGGCGCCTACTAGTGAAAGCTAGGCAATCCAATTATTTCAACTATTTACCTTTTTCTCATTTTTTTAATCCTTTAACAGTTATGATTCAACATTATGTAATCAGCGGAATTAAATAAGCGGAAGAATAAATTATAACCATTAAAATACTATCAATACAATTCCATAAACATAGACTACCCAGGACTGGTGTCACAATTTCACAGACTGTCTAAGAATACTATAAATAAGGGGTCCGAAAGATAAATACAATGCTGTCTCTAAAATACATAAAAGAAACAGAATGAAGGAATAGAAGGAGACGCCAAGGCCTGCGGACGCCTGCAGGACTACCTCAGGTCGCCTGGTAAACTGGAAGCAGCAACCTCACTGCAGTCCGAAATTTATAGTATCGGGATCTACGCAAAAGAGTGCAGAGTATAGTATCAGCACAACCGGCCCCATGTGCTGGTAAGTGCCTGGCCTAACCCCGGCGAAGTAGTGACGAGGCTAGGACCAGACTACTAAATAAACCTGTGCAGTTAAATCATATACAACGGAAAAACAAAGGCAAAACTTTACAATTAAAGATAGGAAGTGGAAACATGCTGCGGAGAAATATCAAGTAACAACGCAAATCCAATAGATAAATGTAAAGAACACTATAACTAATTTATCAGCAAGAATCAGAAAATCAAAGACAAGTGCACGGCATCATCCTTCATGCTTTACACTCTCTCACAAATATCATGCACGGCATCACCCTTCGTGCTTTACACTCTTCCTCACCCAAGCAACAATCACAAAGTAGCTTGGTAAGGGAATCAAATAGAATCACAATAAAATCAAGTAACCACTGAAAACCAGTAAATAAACGTAAAGAACATCATAACTCAATTATCAACAAGAATCAGGAAAATCAAGGACAAGTGCACGGCATCACCCTTCGTGCTTTTACTCTCGTCCTCACCATAAGAATCAATATAATCGGCACGGCATCGCCTTTCGTGCTTTTACTTCACATAATCATGGCACGGAATGATCCTTCGTGCATTATCACTCATATAAAGGCACAGAATGGTACATCGTGCGGCACGGCATCACCCTTCGTGCATTAACACTCTCTCGTAAAATATCATGCACGGCATCACCCTTCGTGCTTTAACACTCTCACACCAAAACAATGCACGGCATCACCCTTCGTGCTTAAACACTCTTCCTCACCCAAACAACAATCACAACCAATAAGGGCAAGAAATTAAATAGAATCACAATGAAAATCCCAGCAAAGGATTAGTATCAAAAGCAACGACATCCCGGCAAGGGAACAATATTAAAAGCAACAACATCCCGGTAAGGGAACAATATTAAAAGCAACAACATCCCGGTAAGGGAACAATATTAAAAGCAACAACATCCCGGCAAGGGAACAATATTAAAATCCTCTTCTCTTTTTCACATTTACTTCACAACTCAATTTACAACTGGAGCCAACGCTCTACCATGCTCAATTACCAATGATGTTTTCACAATTCGATTCACAACTTGAGCCAGCGCTCTACAAGGTTCGAATAGCAATGATACTTTCACAAATCAGTTGACAACTTGAGCCGACGCTCTTAAATGTTCAAACACTGATGATACTTTCACAAATCAATTCACAACTTGAGCCAACGCTCTTAAATGTTCAAACACCAATGATACTTTCACAAATTAATTCACAACTTGAGCCAACGCTCTTAAATGTTCAATTGCCCAATTTACTTCCACAAGCCTTGTTCAACAATAGGAATATCACATAAGGCATGAACAATACAAAACGGAGTCACATTAATCATAGTATAAGACTTACGGGCATGCTTGACACCAACGTATAGATACTCGTCACCATGCCTATACGTCGTACTCAACAATTAACACATAGCAAATAGGACACAACTCCTAATCCCTAAAGCTAAGGTTAGACCAAACACTTACCTCGATGCCACGAACATAATTCAAGCCTCAACTATCGCTTTACCCCTTGATTCCGCCACCAATTCACTTGTATCTAGCCACAAAATACTTAACTATATCAATAAATGCTAAATGAATCAATTCTAATGCAAGAAAATAGATTTTCTAAAGTTTTTCCCAGAAAGTCTAAAATTGACCCCGGGCCCACATGGTCAAAACCCGAGGTTCGAACCAAAACCGATTATCCATTCACCAACGAACTCAAATATATAATTTATTTTGAAATCGAGGTCTAAATCCCCAAAATTTTGAAAAACCTAAGTTCTACCCAAAACACCCAATTTCCTCCATGAAAACCTTTGATTTTGAGTTGAAATCATGATAAAAGATGTTAAAGATTAATAAAAACGAGTTAGAAATGAGTTACAATCGATTTGGAAGAGTACTTGTCTTTGAAAAATCGCCCAAAGGTGTTTAGGTTTTGAAAAGGTTGTAAAAATGGTTGAAATGCATCTAAGTTATTATTTTGCAGGTTGCAGATGTCGCAATTGCGACCAGGGTTCACAATTGCGAACCCCTCAGACTGCTAACTTCGCATTTGCGAACAAAGGTTCGCATTTGCGAACCCTAAGGAATTCAGTCCTCTTCGCATTTGCGATACTACCTTCGCATTTGCGACCAAGGCAGCCCAGGCCACTCTTCGCATTTGCGACACATTGCTCGCATTTGCGAGCCAGGCTTCGCAATTGCGAAGCCTGCAGGCCTGCAACACACAAGAAATTCCAAAGTCCAAATTTCACTCTGTGGCCTATCCAAATCTCACTGGAGCCCTCGGGGCTCCAAACCAAACATGCACACTAACCCAAAAACATCATACGGACATGCGCATGCATTCAAATCACCAAAATAACATCAACAGCTATGAATTTAGCATCAAAATCAAAGAAAATCTCAAGAACTTTCAAAGTTTCAAATTTTACAACTAAGGTTCCGAATCACGTCATATGACCTCCGTTTCTTACCAAATTTTACAGGCTCAACTTAAATCACATATAAGACCTGTACCGGGCTACGGAACCAAAATATGGGACCGATACCATCGAGTTCCAAACACATTTCATTTCCAAAAACTTATATATATTCCAGAAAATAAATTTCATTATGTAGACATGTGATTTTTGACCCTCCCCAAGATTTTTTATATTTTAGCACGTAAATATTCAATTTAGGCCTAATATAGCTATTTCAACTCATTTTGACTTTTTACTTTATTTTATTACAAGAAAAATGAAAATTATAAAAAATATTTTTAGTTTATGCATTTTTCATAAATTAAAAAAAAACACAAAAATAGTACCTTATCTTTATCTTTATATAATTTCGAAAACACAAAAATAGTTTCATGTCTAGTTTAATTAATTAGGATTAGCTTTGGCATTGTGTAGTGTTTCTATCTTATTTTTAATATAAAAAAAAAAAGTCATTGTGTAGTCTAGGAACCCTTGTAGACTCTTCTTTGGGAAAAAAAAATAAATAAATAAAAAAGATCCTAAGGACTTAATACAAAAAACCTAGGGACTAATGGGAAAAATACACAAAATACACCTAAACCTAGACTCTACCTATAAAATAATGCTTAAAAAAATCTGAAAAGGGAACCAAAAAAAAAAACCTAGCAAAAAAGCTGCGCCGCAATTCACAGACCGGACCCCCTGATTTTCGTCTCCCTTACACCACCCCCACTGTTTCTCTTCTTCTCCAGTAACAACCAACAACCCACAGCAGCCATTCCAACTTCAACGAAGAAGGCAGTGAATTAAACTTAAGAGAGCATTTCATGGCTGTTTCGTCTTCTTCTTCTTGGACATGGAACCAAACACAAAAAAATGACGCCTAAAAATTCTGAAAAGGCTCTAACAAAAGAGATACAGTAGCGCCGCAATACCCACCGCCACTGCTTCGTCTTCTTCATCA
>NW_017671720.1:26451-30581 GCF_001879085.1 Nicotiana attenuata | reverse complement strand
GTTAATCAAGTTGGCTCTTTTGGGTAGTTTATCAATGATGAACGTGATGTTAGTGGACATTTCCCTTAATCTAATGTATTTGTTCAAATGGAGTTTTCTCTTCTAGAGTTGTTTGTAGGATGAATATCCGTAGTTCATTTAGTTGAATGCTTTTCCTTTAGAACACGAGGCGTGCCATTTAGCTAATTTTCATGGCCCTCGCAAAGTTAACAACGCGTTAGTTGCTTTCAAGTGCGTAGCTTAATAATATACCTTCTTAAACTCGGGTGCACATTTATGTGACCCAAATCCAAATCTCAACGATGTTAAAATATGTCAAAAATTGCGGGTGCATTTATGTGACGTGGTTCGAGACGTGTTTTAATGACGTTGTAATTCTCTTTTTAAAAAAATAATAATAAAAGCGGTTAAAAGTTAAAATTTACACATAGGTTCATAATTGTTCAAAATCAAATAATTAAGCCAAAAATGACAGTTGAGCGACCGTGCTAGAACCACGGAACCCGGGAATGCCTAACACCTTCTCCCGGGTTAACAAAATTCCTTACTCGGATTTCTGGTCGCGGACTGTTAAACAGAGTCATTCTTTTCCTCGATTCGGGATTCAACCGGTGACTTGGGACACCATAAATCTCCCAAGTGGCGACTCTGAATCTTTAATAATAATCCCGTTTTGATTGTCACTTCAAGTTGGAAATAACTCCCTTTATTATACCCTTCACGGGGTGTAGTAAGTGAAAAAGGAGGTGTGACAGCTCTGGCGACTCTGCTGGGGAAGACAAACCCAGAACTTCGGTTCAGGGTTTAAGAATGCGAGCTTAGAATAATTGTTATGTTTGGCTTTATCTGATTTTCCTACATATTTTCCTGCTAAATGTGCTAAATGCTTTACCGCTTTGATATTATTTGAACTGTATATATAAACTATGCCGAAACCCTTCTCTTCTCACCTCCGGGGATGTGCTTACTGGTTGAGACTCCCTATTCTGTTAGTGTCATACCTTGAAATAAGAAAGAGGCCGGACAAGTTACTAAGCCGGACGATCTCGCGGGTCCCCGGTACGTAACCCCCTCCTCGACTCGAGTTGTCCGCTCGGGTACACAGTCTAGAACCCATACCCAGGATTTGAACCTAGAATAACTTGACTTCCTGCCGGATCCCTAGTAGGAGCGCTTATTTGCATCACGTGCATATGACTTAGGGGACTCAACACAGGGGTTGGTCCGTCTAGGACAGGTATACCCAAAATAACAGACCATCTTGATACATCCTATGTGCTACATGTTGCATTTATTTAAGGGGAAAAGGGTCATTTGCGGACCAATGAAAGTTGAGGGCAAATGAAAAAATAAAAAAAAAAAGGAAAAAAAAGAGAAGAAAAAAAAGGAGGGTGAAGTGTGAAAAAGCAAGTAGGGCCCAATTATGTTTTTTATTACGTTTTTATTAAGAAAGAGCAAAAAAAAAATACAAAAAAAAAAAGATTTTACACTTTTTCATCATTTTCAGAAAATCAAAAAATCAAAAAAAAAGGAAAAGAAAATCCAAGGAGATTTTACATGTTTTATCATTTTTTTTTTGAAAAAAAATGTGTTTTCTATAGGTTAGTTTTTTTTTCTTTAATTCTCGCCCGTATCCAATCTGCCCGAACTACGCATACCTGATTCTCGTCTTTCGGGGCGTGATACGTAGGCAACCCACATAGGGTCCGGTCTTCCTAGTAAATCTTAGGTTCTTGGCTTTGCGGGGTATTAGCCAAATTTTGCACTTCTAGCCACCTTTTGGCTAAATAACTCATTTTGCAAAAATAATCGCAACCATGTCTTGCATGTGTCTAATAGGGAATGTTATTGCCTCACATAGTGTTGGTTTAAGTTTTCTCATAAAGGTGTGAATTTACTAACCGGAGTTTGAGCAGGACAGATACCCCAGGACCACTGCATTCAGGAGTTGCTTAAGGAGATTTACTCTTATTTTTATTTTTAATTATTTTTGGTTTTTTTATATCGTCTTTTACTTTCTAAGTTTTGTACAGAGATGTCAAGTTTTTGTCATTGTACTTTTTATTTTATATTTGACAAGGTGTGGTGTAATTCAAAAATCCAAAAAAAAGGGAGATGTTGCATTTTATATTTCCGTTATGAGTTTTCTTTAGAATACTAGTTCTAGAAATAAAAAAATTTGAGGTTGTTCTTCCTTTAGGCAATTAATATCTAGGACTTAAAATAAATTATTTTTATGTTTCCTTTAGTATATTAGGACCAAAATTAAAAAAAAAAATGAAAGAGAATTTTCTTTTAGTACTTCTTTAAAAGCTTTCTTTAAGGCGTTAATTCCAAAATCCAAAAAGATTTTCTTTTGAGGTGTTTCTCTGAGAAATTAGTGAAAAATAAAAAAAATAATTCTTTTTATTTTCATTAGAACTTTAGGATATTGTACATAAAAAAGTACTTTAACTTTTGTTTGTCATTAGAATTTCTTCTTGGGGGCAATCAAAGTTGAAATCCAAAACATTTTGTTGCTTGTTTCGAAATATTGCGTCAGGATATCAAATGAAAATTCAAAATATGTTTCTGTGGTTTATTCTTTAGATTTCCTTCTTTTCTTAAAAAAATGTCAGTTTGTTTACTCTATTCTCGATCTTCCAGAACTACGCAAAGATCTGATTCATGCGGGGTCATGATACGTAGGCAACCTACATAGGGTTTGATCGAATCATTTTTTTTTTATTAAAAGGAAAAAAAAAGAGGAAAAATGGGAAAAAGAGAAAAGGAAAGGAAAAAGAGGCAGAATTGTGGGATGTGAGAAATGAGAAGGAAGAAAAAGAGTGATAATTAGAAGGAAAAAGAAAGAAAACGAGCAAGCTAAGAAGTGTGAGGGAAGAAAAAGAGAGGTTGACATAAACAATTGGGATGATGCCAACTGACCTTTGTACCCTCGAAGTCATTTTTAGAGCCGATAACAGTGGCTAGGTGCATTGCACGTAAAGTGAAATTATCTTATGTTAAATGCCCTAACGCTAACGTGATGGTTTCATTTTGTCATATCATTTAAGAAAGGTGGTTGGTTTTGTGGTTTTTAAAGTAACTCTTCCATACAACGCAAAGGCAAAAGGCAATGGCAGAGAACAACAGAACTGAGTGGGTTGATACGGGTGGCCAAAAGCAATTTTTCAGACCCATATGCGAAAGGCTTTGATCCTGCTGTTCGATGCATGTACAACTCTAAAGTCCGGGGGCATAGCATTGAAGATTGTCGCTCTTTGAAAAGGGAAATAAAAAGAATGATTCAAGAAGGGGTAGTTGTGGTCAATGACAGTGACAGGGAGCATGCGAATCCTCTTGGGAACTTGTTGATTAAAGTTGATAATGGTCTTGGTAGTATTGATGCGAAACTCAGTGGCTAAGATGCCGTGCTTGGTAATTGGGAAGACGCTCCATTTCTTGGTCAGCCGGAGTGGAATTTTGGTGGTTTATTTTGTTGTCATTTCTGTCGTCCGGGTTATTTCAGGGTTGTAATCCGGATATTCTTGTGACTCAAACCCTTTTATCCTTTTATTTTGCTTGGTTTGTTTAGTCGTAGTAGCTCGTTTAGTGCTGTCTAGGTTTGTTCCAGGGTTGTAACCCCAATCTAGTTTGCTTGTCTTGTTGTTCGAACCGTTTCACCGTCTGTCTAATACAATTTCCTGTTTTCTGTTATTTCTAGTCATTTTCTTTTGCTTAGTTCTCTTTTCTTTCCACAGTTCTTTTCCTGCTGGTTCTAGTGACATGACATGCATGCATAATTCTCAGCCTGAGCTCGAAAGTTAGTTTAGTCATGAAGCATTGAAACAATTTTGAAGATGATAGGGACACTTGAGGGAAATAAGAACAAATTTGGACATTTTGAGATCATTTGAAGCCCGAACCATGTGAAACTGGGGTAGATAGAACATAGAGAAACCCTATTGAAATGCATCATGCCGCATCAGGTTGAAGCCAAAGGCAAGTTTGCCCAATTGTCAGGGGTCGTTCATGGTAAGGAAAGTGAGAGTGTTGTCCAATGGTGCTTTGTATTCAACAGATGTAGGAGGCAAATGTGCGGATATGGTTATCAAGTCTGATACAATCAAGATGTTACAAATGTTTTCCTT
>NW_017671720.1:22445-25152 GCF_001879085.1 Nicotiana attenuata | reverse complement strand
TTTGGTGCTATTTTCTATTAATGAGTGTACATTGTTGAATTTTAGTTATTAAGTTTGTGTGGTCAATGTGGAGTGGTACTAAAGTTGCATAGAACAGTAGCTTCACGTTAATCAAGTTGGCTCTTTTGGGTAGTTTATCAATGATGAACGTGATGTTAGTGGACATTTCCCTTAATCTAATGTATTTGTTCAAATGGAGTTTTCTCTTCTAGAGTTGTTTGTAGGATGAATATCCGTAGTTCATTTAGTTGAATGCTTTTCCTTTAGAACACGAGGCGTGCCATTTAGCTAATTTTCATGGCCCTCGCAAAGTTAACAACGCGTTAGTTGCTTTCAAGTGCGTAGCTTAATAATATACCTTCTTAAACTCGGGTGCGCATTTATGTGATCCAAATCCAAATCTCAACGATGTTAAAATATGTCAAAAACCGCGGGTGCATTTATGTGACGTGGTTCGAGACGTGTTTTAATGACGTTGTAATTCTCTTTTAAAAAAAATAATAATAAAAGCGGTTAAAAGTTAAAATTTACACATAGGTTCATAATTGTTCAAAATCAAATAATTAAGCCAAATATGACAGTTGAGCGACCGTGCTAGAACCACGGAACCCGGGAATGCCTAACACCTTCTCCCGGGTTAACAGAATTCCTTACTCGGATTTCTGGTCGCGGACTGTTAAACAGAGTCATTCTTTTCCTCGATTCGGGATTCAACCGGTGACTTGGGACACCATAAATCTCCCAAGTGGCGACTCTGAATCTTTAATAATAATCCCGTTTCGATTGTCACTTCAAGTTGAAAATAACTCCCTTTATTATACCCTTCACGGGGTGTAGTAAGTGAAAAAGGAGGTGTGACACATTAAAAATTCATTTCTCGGGCTTGGGACCTTGGAATTCGATTCCGGGCATCCGCCCAAGTCCCATTTTTCCTACTGACTCTCCGGGACCGTCAAATCACGGGTCCGGGTCCGTTTACCCAAAATGTTGACCGAAGTCAACTTAAATTCATTTTAAAAGCAAAATTTATTATTTTTTATAGATTTTCACATAATGGATTTCCGGATGCACGTCCAAACTGTGCAAGCAAGTCGAGGTGAGGCAAAAAGGAGGTTTTAAGGCATCGGAACACAGAATTTACTTTCAAAACGAGTGATGACCTTTTGGGTCATCACATCCTACACCTCTAAAACAACAGTTCGTCCTAGAATAGACATAAGAAGGAAGTACCTGAGTCGGAGAAAAGATGGGGATATCGGCTCCGCATATCGGACTCAGACTCCCAGGTCGATGCCTCAGGAGGCTGACCTCTCCACTGAACACGAACAGAAGGGAAACTCTTCGATCTCAATTTACGAACCTATCGGTCTAGAATAGCTACAGGCTCCTCCTCATAGGACAAGTCCTTATCCAACTGGACAGTACTGGAATCTAACACTAAATCAAGAATCTCAAACGGGCCAATGAACCTAGGGCTAAGCTTGCCCTTGTTTCCGAATCTCATCACGCCCTTCATAGGCGACACCAGAAGCAACACTCGCTCGCCAACCATGAATGCCACATCACGAACCTTACGGTCGGCATAACTCTTTTGCCTGGACTGAGCTGTACGAAGCCTATCCTGAATGATCTTGACCTTGTCTAAGGCATCCTGTACTAGATCCGTACCCAATAACCGAGCCTCTCCAGGCTCAAACCACCCAACCGGCGACCGACACCGCCTACTATGTAAAGCCTCATAAGGAGCCATCTGGATGCTCGACTGGTATACGTTGTTGTAGGCAAACTCCGCTAAAGACAAAAACTGATCCCACGAGCCTCCAAAGTCAATAACACAAGCTCGGAGCATATCCTCCAAAATCTTAATAGTACGCTCGGACTGCCCGTCCGTCTGAGGATGAAATGTTGTGCTCAACTCGACCTGTGTGCCCAACTCACGCTAAACTGCTCTCCAGAAATGCGAGGTAAACTGCGTACCTCAATCAGAAATGATAGACACGGGCAAACCATGAAGACGAACAATCTCCTGGATATNGGCAACACCAAACAGGTATGACGAGAAGTTGTCAGGACCCTCCTGGAAAATGGGATTTAGTTTAAATTTCAAAACAATCATGAATAGCATAATTTAGCATAAATGTACCCCAAGGAATACGAGCTGGTCTCAAGGTTTGTATGTCTAAGATAGGATTCAATTAGGAGTTTTGAGGACCCTCCTGGATAATGGGATGTAGTTTTAAAGTTTGTTTAGATAACAAGATGTGGTGGAAGTCGTACTTGCAATAGATATAGCTTAGGTTAAAACCGCCTTTTAGCTATAAGTTGTCAGGACCCTCCTGGATAATGGGAAGTAGTTTAAGACCATTTAGATAACAAATGTAGTGGGAGTAATGCTTGTAGAAGATATAACTTAGGTTCGTAATTGTTAGGAGTTGTTAGGACCTCCCTGGATAATAGGACTTAGCTTTAAAATTCTTATAATAGTTGGTAGAATAATTCAGTTTAACACTCACCCATGTGCCCAGTCACCAAACTGGGGCAGGAAATGTTCTTTGTTTGTCTATTTTGTTGAAATTAGGCGCCCACCTGGAGAACAAGGGAATACATTTCAAGCTCAGTAATCAGGCGCCCACCTGGAGAACAAGGGAATACATTTCAAGTTCAGTAATCAGGCGCCCGACCCTGGAGAACAAGGGAAGTACATTTC
>NW_017671720.1:0-21846 GCF_001879085.1 Nicotiana attenuata | reverse complement strand
CCTCGGGAGTCGTGATGGCGCCTACTAGTGAAAGCTAGGCAAGCCAATTATTTCAACTATTTACCTTTTTCTCATTTTTTTAATCCTTTAACAGTTATGATTCAACATTATGTAATTAGCGGAATTAAATAAGCGGAAGAACAAATTATAACCATTAAAATACTACCAATACAATTCCTTAAACATAGACTACCCAGGACTGGTGTCACAATTTCACAGACTGTCTAAGAATACTACAAATAAGGGGTCCGAAAGATAAATACAACGCTGTCTCTGAAATACATAAAAGAAACAAAATGAAGGAATAGAAGGAGACGCCAAGATCTGCAGACGCCTGCAGGACTACCTCGGGTCGCCTGGTGAACTGGAAGCAGCAACCTCACTGCGGTCCGAAAATTACAGTATCGGGATCTACACAAAAGAGTGCAGAGTGTAGTATCAGCTCAACCGACCCAATGTGCTGGTAAGTGCCTAGCCTAACCCCGGCAAAGTAGTGACGAGGCTAGGACCAGACTACCAGATAAACCTGTGCAGTTAAATCATGTACAGCGGAAAAACAAAGGCAAAACTTTACAATTAAAGATAGGAAGGGGAAACATGCTGCGGGGAAATATCAAGTAACAACGGAAATCTAATAGATAAATGTAAAGAACACTATAATTAATTTATCAGCAAGAATCAGGAAATCAAAGACAAGTGCACGGCATCACCCTTCGTGGTTTGCACTCTCTCACAACTATCATGCACGGCATCATCCTTCGTGCTTTACACTCTCTCACAAATAACATGCACGGCATCACCCTTCGTGCTTTACACTCTTCCTCACCCAAGCAACAATCACATAGTAGTTTGGGTAAGGGAATCAAATAGAATCACAATAAAAATCACAATAAAATCAAGTAACCACTGAAAACCAGTAAATAAACGTAAAGAACATCATAACTCAATTATCAACAAGAATCAGGAAAATCAAGGACAAGTGCACGGCATCACCCTTCGTGCCTTTACTCTCGTCCTCACCATAAGAATAAATATAATCGGCACGGTATCACCCTTCGTTCTTTTACCTTATGGCACGGCATGATCCTTTGTGCATAATCACTCATATAAATGCACAGAATAGCACATCTTGCGGCACGGCATCACCCTTCGTGCGTTAACACTCTCTCACAAAATATCATGCATGTCATCACCCTTCGTGCTTTAACACTCTCTCACCAAAACAATGCACGACATCACCCTTTGTGCTTTAACACTCTTCCTCACCCAAACAACAATCACAAACAATAAGGGCAAGGAATTAAATAGAATCACAATGAAAATCCCGGCAAAGGAACAGTATCAAAAGCAACGACATCCCGACAAGAGAATAATATTAAAAGCAACAACATCCCGGCAAGGGAACAATATTAAAAGCAACAACATCCTGGCAAGGGAACAATATTAAAATCCTATTCTCTTTTTCACATTTACTTCACAACTCAATTCACAACTTGAGCCAACGCTCTTATATGTTCAAACACCAATGATACTTTCACAAATCAATTCACAACTTGACCCAACGCTCTTAATTGTTCAATTACCCAATATACTTACACAAGCCCATTTCAACAATAGGAATATCACATAAGGTATGAACAATACAAAACGGAGTCACATTAATCATAGTATAAGACTTACGGGCATGCTTGACACCAACGTATAGATACTCGTCACCATGCCTATACGTCGTACTCAAAAATTAACACATAGCAAATAGGACACAACTCCTAATTCCTCAAGCTAAGGTTAGACCAAACACTTACCTCGATGCCACGAACACAATTCAAGCCTCAACTAACGCTTTACCCTTTGATTCCACTACCAATTCGCTTGTATATAGCCACAAGTTACTTAACTATATCAATAAATGCTAAATGAATCAATTCTAATGCATGAAAATAGATTTTCTAAAGTTTTTCCCAAAAAGTCAAAAATTGACCCCGGGCCCACATGGTCAAAACCCGAGGTTCAAACCAAAACCCGATTACCCATCCACCCACGAACTCAAATATATAATTTATTTTGAAATCGGACCTCAAATCAAGGTCCAAATCCCCAAAATTTGAAAAACCTAAGTTCTACCCAAAACACCTAATTTCCCCCATGAAAACCTTTGATTTTGAGTTGAAATCATGAGAAAAGATGTTAAAGATTAATAAAAACGAGTAAGAAATGACTTACAATCGATTTGGAAGAGTACTTGTCTTTGAAAAATCGCCCTAAGGTGTTTAGGTTTTGAAAAGGTTATAAAACTGGTTGAAATGTGTCTAAGTTATGATTTTGCAGGTTGCAGATGTCGCAATTGCGACCAGGGTTCGCAATTGCGAACCCCTCAGACTGCTAACTTCGCATTTGCGAACCCTGAGGAATTCAGTCCTCTTCGCATTTGCGATACTCCCTTCGCATTTGCGATGTCGCATTTGCGACAATTACATCGCATTTGCGACCAAGGCAGCCCAGGCCACTATTCGCATTTGCGACACATTGCTCGCATTTGCGAGCCAGGCTTCGCAATTGCGAAGCCTGCAACACACCAGAAATTCCTAAGTCCAAATTTCACTCCGTGGCCTATCCAAAACCCACCCGAGCCCTCGGGGCTCCAAACCAAACATGCACACTAACCCAAAAACATCATACGGACTTGCTCGTGCATTCAAATCACCAAAATAACATTAACAACTATGAATTTAGCATCAAAATCAAAGAAAATCTCAAGAACATTCAAAGTTTCAAATTTTACAACTAAGGTTCCGAATCACGTCATATGACCTCCGTTTCTTACCAAATTTTACAGGCACAACGTAAATCACATATAAGACCTATACCGGGCTACGGAACCAAAATACGGGCCCGATACCATTGAATTCCAAATACATTTCATTTCCAAAAACTCATATATATTCCAGAAAATAATTTTCTTTAAAAATTAATTTCTCGGGCTTGAGACCTCCGAATTCGATTCCGGACATACGCCCAAGTCCCATATTTTCCTACGGACCCTCCGTGACCGTCAAATTACGGATCCGGGTCCGTTTACCGAAAATGTTAACCGAAGTCAACTTAAATTCATTTTAAAAGCAAAATTTATTATTTTTCATAGATTTTCACATAATGGCTTTCCGGATGCACGTCCAGACTGCGCACGCAAATCGAGGTGAGGCAAAAATGAGGTTTTAAGGCCTCGGAACACAGAATTTACTTTCAAAACGAGTGATGACCTTTTGGGTCATCACATTTAGATTGGACAAAATTGTAATTCAAATTATTTTCCTAATATTAGGATTTAAATCTACAAAATTTTGGTTGTTAGATATTTTCTTGTTTGAACTGATATAACTTTTCTTATCTGAATTAAGTAAACGGTCCTAATATTTAAAATTTTACAATCAATTAAGATTTACCTTACATATAAATTATATACTACAATATTTAGACACTTGCTTATAATGAACTTTAACTTCAACTAAAATTATATCCACTTCGAATTTATTAAAATTAGCTAGTGATGGACTAAACTCAATTCATATTCAAATCCAAAATGGTAAAATCGAAAGAATATCATGTATGTATTACATATTCTAATTACTATATATGAGATGATTTCTAGGAGCTCTTACGTAGTTTGTCTTGTCACGATCCAAAATTCATTAAAGGTCGTGATGGCGTCGGACACTGCTGTCAGGCAAGGCAACAATAAATACTTAATTTAGTTCTCATTAATAATATTTTTGAAATCATAGTTTCCTTCAATTAAATAGTAAAAGATGGAATTTACAGAGTAAATAATAATGTTTTTAACAATTTCAATATTGAACAACCCATAATCACCCCAAATTCCGGTGTCACAAGTGCATGAGCATCAACTAGGAAATAAAATAAAATACAGCATCTGTTCGGAATACAAATTTAGACAGGAAAAAAAATATAAATACTCTGAAGGAGACTCTGCTGGCTGCAGGTCGTAATATGGAATGCATCTCACCTAAGTCCCCGCATTAAACACGCATCTGCTCTCACAAGGCCACTAGACATATATATACCTGCACAAAAATATGCAGGAAGTGTAGTATGAGTACGTAAATCAACGCGTACCCAGTAAGTATCCCGTCTAACCTCGAAAAAGTAGTGACGAGGGGTCGACTCCGACACTTACTATGAGCTATAAATAAAATACCAATGATATAATTAAGCATGGATCACATAGGATGGCTGTAGGCTCAATATCATGAAGTAAGTAAACAATTCATTTTTTAATAAGAAATTTCCAAATTTATTTTTCATCAGTTATCATTTTGTATCTCAGGCCATTGAAGCAATATCAATTATTATTAATATTTAAACGGTGCACTACCGGAGGGCACGACACGAACTATAGATGCATCTATTTGCTAACGAGGCGTTCGTCTCGATCCACAAATAGCAATTATTTTCAAAGAAAACACAATTTCACATTTACAGTCAAGTATTCCATTAAATCTCCAAGTAAGTAAATTAACCTTTTACGCTTCTTTTATGAAATTTCCGACTTGACCTAAGTAATTAAATTAGCAAGTAAGGTCGCAAACATTTTAAATAAAGCATGATACGGGTCCTAAACTACCCGGACAATAGCATAATAGTAGCTACGTACGGACTCTCGTCACCTCGTACGAACGTAGCCCCTACAAATAGGTACACACATTTATTTAATTCACCTATGGGGTTAATTCCCAAAGCTAGGTTGAAATCCCCTCCATAAAAGCTCTCCAATCTCCCAAATGTGGAAGAAAATATGATAAAAATTGGCCTAAGCCCGTATTAAATGAGGCTCACTGCCTCCAGCGACTTCCGCACCTGCGGTCAAAGGGCCGCACCTGCGCCCTCGCTTCTGCGGAGAAGAGTCCACTTCTGCGAAAATAGCCTAGGCCGGCTGGCGTCGCACCTGCGGACGGGTACCAGCTTCTGCGGTCCCGCTTCTGCAGATGATGGGCTGCATCTGTGGAACCTGGGTTGCCCTTCCTTGGCCGCTTCTACGAGGCTTGGCTCGCACCTGCGGTTGGCCAATCACAGTTGTGATTATGACAGACCTGGGGCGTTCAACTGTTGCTCCAAATTCTTAACTTGGTTTGGACCTCGTCCGATTGGCACTCGGGGCCCCCGAGGCCCCACTCGAACATACCAAAAAGTTTGAAATCATAAAAAGGACTCGTTCGAACTCTCGAAATGCCCGAAACAACATTAAAACTAAGAATCACACCCTAAAACCAATTGAATCAAACTTAAGAACTTCAAGTTCTTCAATTTACTTCCAATGCGCCGAAACGTACTTATACTACTCGAAATGACACCAAATTTTGCGTGCAAGTCTTAAATGACATTATGGAACTATTCCCGGTCTCGGAATTCCGTTTGGACCTTTATATCACCAAAACCCGCTCCAAACCAAATTTAAAGAACTTCTAAAACCTTCAAGAACCAGCTTTCGCTATTAGGCCCCAAAATACTCCGAGTCATCCAAAACCCGATCTGAACATACGTCCAAGTTTGAAATCATCATACAAACCTATTGGAACTGTCAAATCCCGATTCCGAGGTCGTTTACTAAAAATGTTGGCCGAAGTCAAACTTGGCCTTTTAGGCCAACCTTAAGGAACCAAGTGTTCCGATTTCAGCCCGAACTCTTTCAAATCCCGAACTAACCGTCCCCGCAAGTCATAAATCAGTAAAAGCAAGTACGGGAAGTCTCATTTAGGGGAATGGGGTTCTAGAAAGCAAAACGATCGGTCGGATCATTACAAGCATGAATCATAGATGCATCTATCTGCTACCGAGGCGTTCGGCCCGCTCCACAAAAGAGAAAATACATTAAAACAACAAATTCAAGATTTATTAAGGAACAATTATTCCAAAGAAATGCCAATTCTCTTTGACGATCAAGTAAATACAGTTTAACCTTTTTCAATTCCTTTATCAAGTTTCGATATGTTTTAAACAATTAAATTAACAAGTAGGTTGCAAACATCGCAAGTATAACATGATTTGGGTCCTAGACTACCCGGACATTAATTATTATTGTAGCTACGCACAGACTCTCGTCACCTCGTACGTACGTAGCCCCCACAAATAGAAGCATATACTAAATCTATTCACCTATGGGGTTAATTCCCTCTTACAAGGTTAGAAAGGAGACTCACCTCGCTTCGAAATTCCATAACCAGCTCTCAAGCCTTTCCAACAACTCAAACCGATGCCCAACGCTCCAAAACTAGTCAATAAATGTGCAAACCTATACATATACTCTAATACTCATTATAATCCAATTTACAACAATTCCCAAATCCGCTCGAAAAGTCGATAAAATCACCCTCGGGCCCACGTGCCAGGATTCCAAAAATTTCAAAGATAAACTCTAACCATAACCCCAGAATCTCAAATATATAATTTATTTCCAATTTCATGCCCAAATTCGTGGTCAAAATTCAAAAATACCAACTTCTAGGTTTTTCTTCAAAATCTCAAATTTCTACAAATTTTCATGCTTGAATCTATAATAAAACCATGTATTTAACTTACAAGAGGTGGGAATAACTTACCTTGACATAGATGATGAAAACTCCCACTTGAAGCTCTCCAAAAATCGTCCAACCAAGAGAGAATGGAAGAAAATGGGTCAAATCCCCCGTTTTAAAGAAACTTCACTACCTAGCACGAACTCCGCTTCTGCAGTGAGAAGGTCGCTTCAGCGACAACCACATCTGCGGCTCTAAGTCTCGCACCTGCGGAAAACCAATCCAAGGTTGTTGGCCGTTTCTGCGGCCTTCATGTGCATTTGTGCCCACGCTTCTGCGGCTCTTCGTGCGCAGGTGCGGTCCCGCTTCTGCGGAACTTGACCGCATCTGCGGTCCCAGCCTTCCCCAGCAAACTCCACTTCTGCGCCCCCTCTTTGCCGCTTCTACGGCTCTGCACTTGCGGCCAAAACCTCGCAAGTGCAGTTACACCAGATACCAGCTGCCTCTTCATTCCTTTAGTCCAAAAGCTGATCCGTTAACCATCCGGAAATAACCCGAGGCCCTCGGGACCTCAACCAAATATACCAACACATTCCAAAACATGACACGAACTTGCTCGAGGCCTCAAATCACACTAAACGACGTCAAAACCATGAATCGTACCCCGATTCAAGCTTAATGAACTTTAGAACTTTAAACTTCTACATTCGATGCCGAAACCTATCAAATCACGTCCGATTGACCTCAAATTTTGCACACAAGTCACATTTGACATTACGGGCCTAATTCAACTTCCGAAATTGGAATCCGCCCTGATATCAAAAGGTCCACTCCCGGCCAAACTTCTCAAAAATCTTCAAATTTCTAACTTTCGCCAATTGACCAAAATGACCTAAGGACCTCCAAAACCACTTCCGGACGAGCTCCCTATGCCAAAATTACCATACGGAGCTATTCTCACACTCGGAATTCCAAACGGACATTGATAACATTGAAATGCACTTCAACCCAGATTTATGAAATTCTTCCAAAATGCTAACTTTCACAATAGGCACCGAAACGCTCCTGGATCACCCAAAACTCGATCCGAACATACACCCAAGTCTAAAATCATCATACGAACCTACTGGAACCTTGAAGTCTCGATTCCGAGGTCGTTTACGCAGAAAAATCAAACCTTAGTCAATTCTTCCAACCTAAAGCTTCCGAAATGAGAATTTTCTTTCCAAATCAACTCCGAACTTCCCGAATTTCAATTCTGATCACGCGTACAAGTCATAATAATTGAAAAGTGAAGCTACTCATGGCCTCAAACCGCCGAACGACACGCTAGGACTCAAAACGTCCGGTCGGATCGTTATATGTCTAGAATAGCATTTATTCCTCTAATAAAGAAGTTATTTTTCCAAGTTGATTCTTATTAGAGTAGTGGAACTTTTTACGATTAATTGGACGAATATTTTATATAGTTAAATAAGATATTTTGTGAAATTAAATAATTTTACCTATGGAAAAATATCAATATCTAGGAATCTAAAATCACATTAAGATTTTAATTATTTTATACAAATCATTTTCTTATATTTGAACAATATAATATTAGTGTAATTCCTTTCATATCACCTTTGGATTATATATATGAACTATAATATTTGAACTTTTTCTCTATTCAAACATCATTTTTTATTCATCAATTTTTTTGTATAATATTTAAATACTACACTCGATAATTTTAACAAGTAACAAAAAAATATTTGAGAATATAAAGGAGAAAGGAAGATTTTGACAGTTAGAATAACATTTAAAATACTGGATGAGCTAATATTAATAATTTGAATCAATAAAAGTAAACTACTTCCTCTAATGCTGAAATAAATAACTAACAATCTTGCAATTATTCCGACAAGCAATAGCTCTCTTACTGAATTAACCATATGGGATTATTATACATCATTTTTAAGAAATTCTGCTTTTTTTAAATTTTTAGTTTATAACTCATCTACGTTTCATAATATTTATATAATTTTTAAAAATTAAATACTCATTAATACAGGGTACAACCGCAAATCCTAAAACTAGTTTATTAAATTCGTGAAGATTCATATGTAGAAGGATTAGAAATGTATATTTTTTACCAAATATTAGGAGGAAGAACAATCAAAATTTGAAAATATTTCAAAGAGTAAAAGCGTAAATTTCCAAAAAGGAAAGTCAAGATAAATATGCAGGAAAGTGATAAACCCTGTGTTCTTGTAACCATATGCATTCGAAGTTAGTCACACACCGACTTCATCAACATTGTTAAGCAATGTTGGAATAGTAATGGCCTTGTTAGTGCTCAAAAATCCTTTAAAGATTTTGTGATCAAGTGGAAAAATAAAACGTTTCAAAATATCTTTAAAAAGAAAAAAAAAAAGGAATTTAGCTCGTCTAAATGGAATTCAATCTTCCCCATCATATCAAATGAGTTTTTTTTTTACAGGACTTAGAATCTCAATTACAACTTGAATATAATAACATTCTCAAAATGGAACAAGATTTCTAGAAACTTCGCTCTAGAATTACTTGGCTTAATGATGGTGATGCAAACACAAAATTGTACCACATAATGGCCTCCAATCGTAAATGTCGTAATGCTATTATGTATTTCACAAATGACAATCGAGATTGGATTTATGGCCCCAAATTAATCCTTGATCATACCCTCACATACTTTCAAAATGCCTTAAAAACCTCCAAATCCATCACCTACAAAAATGCCATATTGAAAGACCCCGCATACCATACCGCTGTTGATTTATAGCCTTGATATGCCTCTATCAAATATAGAAATTACTAAGGCTATTTTTTCCTTTAAACCTTTTAAAGCACCAGGTCCAGATGATATACATCCCTTCTTCTATCAAAAATATTGGCACATTATTGACGACTCTGTTACTAATTATTGTCATATGGTGGTTGAAACTCAAACTTTGCCGATATGTATAAATGAAATTTTTATATGCCTCATACCAAAATTTTCTAATGCTAATAATCTAAAAAATTTCAGACCTATTGGTCTATGTAATACTTCTTATAAAATTATCACCAAAATCATAGCCAATAGCATCAAACCATTCGTCCCTTACCTCATAAGTACTCTCCAATCCAGTTTCATAAAGAACAAAAGAGCTAGTGAACACCATTATTATCCAGGAAATCATGAATAACCTCTATAGGTCAAAAAATTCCAACTTGGATATGTTAATTAAAATAGACCTAGAGAAGGATTTCGATAGACTGGAATGATCTTTTGTCTATAGAACTCTATGATTTTTCAACTGTCCCCCAAAAATGCCCAGATTAATTATGCATTGTATTAGTACAAGCTCTATGAGGATGCTGGTAAATGATTCTAGAACAAATTTCTTCAGTCCCAGTTGCGGTATACGCCAGGGGGATCCTATATCTCCATATGTCTTCATCATTTTCCTTGAGCTCTTATCAAGGCTCATAAACCATCAAGTAGATATTTTAATGTGGAATCCTATTAAAAGAAACCAGAAAGGTCCATCTTTCTCTCATGTACTATTCTCGGACGATATTACTCAAATGGGAAAGGCTAACCAAAAAACGGGTCAATGCATAAAATCATGCATGGTCCTTTTTGTCACGAGTCAGGGCTTTCCATAAATTACTCAAAGTCAAAAATTATCTTCCCAAAAAGTTTCACCAAGGAAGTTACCTCTTATTTCACAAACCTTTTTGGAATAAAGTCCAGTTATGAGTTTGGTAAATACCTTGGCTTCCCAATCCTAAATCACCCTCCAAAACCTAAAGATTTTCATTTTGTGTTGGATAACTTGCGTACTAGACTGTCCCATTGAAAATGTTCTTTCTTAAATATGGCTGGAAGGACAACATTGGCCACAAGTACCTTAAGTGTCATTCCTACTCATTCCATGCAATACAAATTACTCCCCACCAAAATTCTAAAACAAATAAATAAAATACAAAGAGATTTTATTTGGGGATCCACTAAAACTTCTAGAAAATTACATCTTGCTAATTGGAAAATGGTTACAAGGGAAAAAGATGATGGTGGTCTTGGTATACGCTCGGCCACATCTAGAAACATGGTCTTGATAACAAGCCTCACCAGGAGACTCTTGCAAAACCCTACTACACCTTGGGCACAACTCATTTCTATAATGTATGTGTCACGACCCGGATTTTCCACCCTCGGGAGTCGTGATGGCGCCTACTCGTGAAAGCTAGGCAAGTCAACTATTAAGGTTTCAACCCATTAGCAATCAACCCAAACATATATAAACAGTAATTAAAGGTAAACAGATGAAAAGTGCGGAAGAGTTATGAAAAATTCAAATAATCCGATACATGTCTACCCACGCATCTGGTGTCAATTTCACGAACGACTAAGATTTTTACTACAAACACAAGTCTGGAAAGAAAAGTACAACTGTTCTTGAAATGAAAAGAGACAGCAGAAAGCTAAAACAGGGAAGGGGGACTTTATGCTCTGCGGACACCAGCAGATCTACCTTGGTCTCCCTAGACTTAAGGCAGCTACCTCAGCTACTCACCGGGTTTGGTACCGAAATCTGCACAAAAGAGTGCAGAGTGTAGCATCACAAAAACCGACCCCATGTACTGAGTAAGTGTCGAGCCTAACCTCGGCGAAATAGTGACGAGGCTAGGACACGACAACCATATAAACCTGTGCAGTTAATCATATACAAACAAAATCATAATAACAGGAGTCAACAGAATAATGTGGGAAGGGGACATGCTGCGGGGAATATCAGATTCTAACAATAAACCAATAAAGAAGCATCAATAAAGAACCATAATGAACATCATATCTATACCAACAAGAATAATGGAACGGTAATATGTGCACGGCATCACCCTTCGTGCATTAACTCTCATAATCATGGCACGGCATCACCCTTTATGCATTAACTCTCACAATATTGGCACGGCATCACCCTTCGTGCTTTAACTCTCATAAACATGGCACGACATCACCCTTCGTGCATTAACACTCACAATATCGGCACGGCATCACCCTTCGCGCTTTAACACTCACTCACAATATCATGCACGGCATCACCCTTCGTGCTTTACACTCTTCCTCACTCAAACAATAGAAACAATACATCCCGGCAAAGGAATCAATAATATAACAATAACCTCCCGGCAAGGAAATCAAAATATATAAACAATAACCTCCCGGCAAGGGAATCAACATTATGAACAATAACATCCCGGCAAGGGAAACAACAATAACCAATTTCGTTCCAACAGTTACTTCACAAAACAAATCCCAACTTGAGCCAAATATTCAACAATGGTCAATTATCAAGGATTTAACATGAATTATGTTCAACATCTTTAATCATCAACTTAAGCATGGATAATACACAATAGAGTCATAACAATCATGGTGTAAGACTCACGGGCATGCTTGACACCAACGTATAGATACTCGTCACCACGCCATACGTTGTACTCAACACTAACACGTAGAAATTAAGACCACAACTCCTATTCCCTCAAGCTAAGGTTAGGCCAAACACTTACCTCGATTCCCCGGACAAGATTAAGCCTCAATTATCGCTTTACCTCTCGGTTCCACTTCCAATTCGCTTGTATCTAGACAAAACTAAATAAACCAATTCTAATGCATGAAAATAGATTTCCCATTGATTTTCCCAAAAAGTCAAAAATCGACCCTGAGCCCGCTTGGTTAAAACCCGAAGTTCGAACCAAAACCCGATCACTCATTTACCCACGAACTCAAATATGCAATTAGTTTTGAAATCGAACCTCAAATTGAGGTCCGAATCCCCAAAATTTAAAAATTCAAACTTCTACCCAAAAATACCCAATTTTCCATGAAAAACCCTAGATTTTGAAGTGAAATTATGTAAAAAGATGGATTAGATTGAAGAAAATGAGTTAGAAATTACTTACTTATGATTTGGAGAAGAACTTGCTCTTGAAAAATCACCCTTAGGAGTTTAGGTTTTGAAAAAGTTGTAAAATAAAGAAAAATCCCGTCAAAATCCCACTTAACAGGTCGCAGATGTTGCAATTGCGACCAGGGATTCGCAATTGCGACCAGCAATTCGCAATTGCGAACCCTTTGAAAACCTGCTGACTTTTCATTTGCGAAGGGGACGTCGCATTTGCGATGAAGGGGCTTCGCAATTCCCAGCCCAGAGGTCGCATTTGCGATGAGGGCCTGCCCAGGCTTGCTTCACAATTGCGACACTTTGGTCGCATTTCCCAAGCCTGACCACTTCGCAATTGCGAAGCCTGATCTTGCAATTGCGAGATCAGAGGCTTGGGTAAAAATACCAGATGCACAGCTGCAATTTCCTAAGTCCAAATCACCCCGTGGCCTATCCAAAACTCACCCGAGCCCACGGGGCTCCAAATCAAACATGGGCGCAAGTCTAATAATATCATACGGACTTGCTTGTGCAATAAATCATCAAAATAACATCAACAATTACGAATTTAACCTCAAATTCATGAAATTCTTCAAGAACATTGAAATTTCTATTTTCTCAACTGAAGGTCCAATTTATACCAAATCAACTCCGATTCTTACCCAATTTCACAGGTTCGACTTAAATATTATATTAAACCTATACTGGGCTCCGGAACCAAAATACGGACCCGATACCATCAAGAACACGTGTCATTTTATTTCAAAGAGTCTTTATATTTTCCAGCTAATAATTTTCTTTAAAAATTCTTTTCTCGGGTTAGGGACCTCGGAATTCGATTCCGGGCATACGCCCGAGTCCCAACTTTTACTACGGACCCTACGGGACCTTCGGGAACACGGGTCCGCGTCTGTTTATCCAAAATGTTGACCAAAGTTAACTTAATTCCATTTTAGAAGCAAAACTTAGCATTTTTCTCAAATTTTCACACAAGGGCTTTCTGGATATACGCCCGGACTGTGCACGCAAATCGAGGTAGAACAGAAGGAGATTTTTAAGGTCTCGGAACACAGATTTGACTTCTAAAATACAAGATGACCTTTTGGTCATCACAGTATGCCTGTAAAAAGTCTACTATTAACACCTCTTTCATTTGGAAGGCTATCCTTAAAGGCTGGAAAGTGTGCAACGAAGGTATATTATGGCACCCTTGTACAAACTCCAAAATTAATATCTGGTCCTCAAAATGGATTTACAACTCAAATACCCTTAGAAATTCCATATATGGCCCTCTTAGTAAGGATGATCAAAATCTTTCCATTAAAAATCTTATTAAGAAGGACGAGTGGAATATCTCTAATATTTCTTTCAAGTTTCCCTCCACTATTATAAATAAGATTGTTTCGACACCTTTACCTAGTAAAGCTCTTAATAAAGATATTATCAGTTTGAACCCAAATTCAATTGGTTTATTTTCTACAAAATCTTGCTACAAGCTTTTAATTCCTAATTACACATCAAATATTTCATTTAGCTGGATTTGGGACCTCCGCTACCCTAACGAAATCAAATTATTCCTTTGGCAATGCATGCATAATGGTATTCCTTGTCGAGCCTTATTAGCACATACTGGCATTAATATTGATGCAACCTACACGATCTGTAAGGAGAATGTGGAAGATATCCAGCATATCTTTCTACACTGCCCAGCTACTAAGCGCTTTTGGAACAATATGGGCATTTCGACTCAAACGATTGATAATAACACTCATTGGCTTATGAGCCTAAAAGAGATTTTCATTAAGAATACTAACTATTCAACAGGTTGGGAGACCATATTTTCTTTTTCCATCTGGAATATTTGGAAAAATAAAAATAACAGCAATTTTAACAATCTTGATCTTGACCTTGAGTCCCAAAAAGTTATTCACCAAGCCTGGGAATTTAATTTTTTTACGAAAAAAAACCCTTTCAAAATTCATAAGATATTAAGTGGGATAAACCACTAACTGGTTCGGTTAAATTAAACATAGGTGGTGCTTACTCACAAAACACTATGGCAGCTGGTGGTGGAGTATTCAGAAATAGCAATGGAGACTGGATTGTTAGATTTCATAAATCTGGCCAAGCAACATCTTTTACGCATGCTGAGTTAATGGCTTTACAGGAAGGTTTGAAGATTGCAAGAGAGATGAATTTCTTCAAAATGGAAATTGAAACAGACTCTACGGAAATCATCAAGCTCATATATGAAGACAATCATTATCTTTCTAGCATTATTCTTGATTGCAGGTTGTTAATGCACCAGCTGAAGTTCCCAACTCTGAGACATAACTTCAGAGAAGGAAATGAAGTAGCACACCTATTAGCCAAGGAAGTTGTTAAAAACAACTCCTCTACTAAGTGTTTTTACCATGCATGTCCACCCCTTTTTGTTGAGCCAGAAGTAAATAAGAACAAGCATGGAATATGTAATTGTATTAAGTTTCTTCCTACTACTGTTCGTAATTGTCTAGCCACTTTAGACAACAGTAATGTCATGAGGGACTATGTTATGTCTATGTAACATTTTGTTTATTAATACAATATCCGTTTTTGCGTTCAAAAAAAAAAGAAGTTAGAGACACACATTACAATTAAACGCCAAACTGGGATCGATATTTGAAACACATACAACTTTTTTTTTGTTTAATTCTAGAATTCAGAGCTCCTTTTTTAAAATAGAGTGATAAACCTTGGGTCAGTTACAAAGCTAACGTCTAAAATTTCGGCTATGCCCTTTCATTGTAATTTATATGCTTAATATTGTAAGAATATTTTTATAAATCAATATTACATTCATGCTTTTATAAGAATATAGATATAGATAGCTAGTTTAAGAATTAAATGTGTTTAACCAAATATTAGGAGGACCACAATCAAAATCTGTGAATATTTCAAAGAGTCCATTACTCAAATGGTCATTCAACTATCTCAAATTATCTCCTAAAGTCAGTTTTCTTTCGTTTGTAACAACAAAGTCACTGAACTATGCCTATTGCACTTAGAAGGTCATTCAACTAGATTTTTTTCAAAATTTGGATTGCCAAATACCTATTTTACCCTCTAAGTTATAAACATTTATCTTCTTTTTATTTAATAAACTTTTTAATATCATTTTTTCCTTTTTAATTTACATTATGGACTTACCTATAGAATAAATAAATATTATTTATAAATTAAAAAAATAAAAAATATTTAAGCATATATAATGTTGGAATAACAAAATAATGAGCATACTAAAAAAAATTAATTGAATAATTTGTTAGTAATAATAATTTTAGTATTAACAAAAAAATTCAAAGATTTATTTACACAATTCAGAATGAAAGAAAATAAAGGTTGTAAAATATATATTCCATGCACGTAATATAAAAATAATTATTTAAATAAAGGTATTTTTATAATATACATTATATATTCTTGAAAATTATGCTCAATTATATTATATATATATTTCATGCATGACTTAACGTAGCATATTTTACTCTATACAGATAGTCCCCTTGCTTTCCGGTGACATAACTTTGTGTCGTCGGAAAGTTGGTAGAAACATAATAATTTTGTGCGTAATTTTTAAGAATATATAATGTATATTATAAAAATACCTTTTTTTATATAATTATTTTTATATTACGTGCATGGGATATATATTTTACAGCCTTTATTTTCTTTCATTCAGAATTGTGTAAATAAATTTTTGAATTTTTTTTTTAATACTAAAAGTTTAAAAAATAAATAAAAAGAAGATAAATATTTATAATTTAGAGGATAAAATAGGTATTTGACAATCTAAAATTTGAAAAATCTAATTGAGTTACTTTCTAAGTGCAATAGTTAAAGTTCAATGACTTTATTATTACAAAACGAAATAAAGTGACTTTTGGTTAAACATTAAGGACTCGTAATTTTACCGCAGGAAAAGGAAGCTCTACCTGTTTCTTCTGCTGGTGTATTCAGTGTCACCCATTCATCAACAATATCCTTCCATTTCCTGTAAAAATTACCCAATATTTCACTTAAATACATTTACATGAAAAATACTACTCCTATTATGCCTTCACAGGGAAAAGAAAAGAAAAGAAAAAAGTATAGTGTTAATTAGAAGAAGAAAAGAAACCTGATAAGTAGTTTAACAAGTCTTCTTACTTCATTTGATGAATGCTTTCGCAGTCTATTTACATGTCTTCCAACATCTGTTATCTTCAAAATAAACAAACTTTTAGATAATTAATTAAGAGAAAATGCTAGTTCAAATTAATTAATACCATCTTCGATTACCTCAAGAACCTTGAAACTAATGTCGATTTCAGCAAGAGTTTGGAGCAGTTCAACCAAGCAATTCTCAGACTGAAATTCCAAGGACTTGAAACTGAGCAAAAAACAAATGAAAATCCAAAAATAAAAGTTAAAAGAAAAAGAAAAACCTGATTTGGGTATTCCAAAAGCTTCTTGATTCTGATGATTTTGGTCTCTAAATCTTCACAATTGCCAGCAGAATTACAATTCTTACACAAAAACGGAGCATAGAGCTTCTCAACAATGGCGTCTCTTCGGCTGAGAAGCTCGTTTTCATGATCAAGAATGGCTACAGAAATGGCTGTGTCAATAAATGTCCACAAGTCCACACTTGAATTCTCCAACATTAAACGGAATTCATCTAATTCCATGTTTACACAACTATGTGGAATTCTTAGTCCAAGTTAGAATATGTCTCTCTTATAAATTACTCACGGTATATATAATTTAAAATTATATTGGAAAAAAAACAAAAAAAACAGGGCAGAATAGAGAGAGAGAGAGAGAAGGCAGAATTTGGGACAGAGTGAAATGGGGATACAAGAGTCAATGGTTTGGTTTTAAGTGCTAAGTTAGTGTGTTTTTGTAGCTTTGGAACACATTCTATGTTTTTGTTTTGTCGTTATTGTTTTTATACTTTGGAAATGGCGTTGCTATCCCATTTATATTGTTTGTAGCCTTCTTTGGTTAGCTTCTACCGTGATATATTTATTAGCTACCTATCTTCAGTCTAGCATTTTATCAAACACCTTTCTGTAATTTTTATTCACTGGGATGAATTTTTTTTCTTTTCTTGGTTGTAGTTTGAGCTCAAATACTGATAAAGGAACATTCAAATCCGCTAGTTTGCCTTTTAGTTAGGTTTTTAATCCGATCAACCATTGAATAAATTAAATATTCAATTTTATATCCTAAGACATTATTCGAAGCAGTGTAAAACTGTCATACATTTCTTTGAAAATCCTTACACGAACAGTACGTGACAAGTATACTCAAGTCTCAACAAGCTAAGAATAGAAATTGAGCCAAATTGAAGATTATATTTAGATTTTAGAGCAAAGAGAGACTAGACTCGACGAACAAAGAAGTGGGCTTGGAGTAGAATTATTGGCTCAATGGGCTTAACAGAGAGATATAGAGAAAAGTCAAACAAATGAGTTGAGTCGCTATTGCGTTTGAATAATATTTGAAACTTATCTATCAAAATTGTCCTAATTTTGTAGTTAAAATAGCACGGTCTAGCCAATTTTCGAACTGGTCATTCAAAAATAGTCAGCGTTTACCAAGTCAATGAAAAATAGCCACTATTTTGCTGCAACAGAGACCGGTCCAACATAATATACTGGAGTTCGGTGCACCTGTGTATGAACTTCCAGCATATTATGCTGGAACTCCAACACACGGAAAGTTCCAACATAATATACTGGAGATTCGAGCACTTGTGTATGAACTTCCAGCATATTATACTGGACCATTATACTTTGCTGGAACTCCAGTATATTATACTGGAGTTCTAGTGTACTTATGCTGGAACTCCATCATATTATGCTGGAGTTCCAGCATACTTATCCTGGAACTCCAGTATAATATGCTGGAGTTCAAGTATACTTATGTTGGAACTCCAGCATAATATACTGGCGTATTTTCTGGGTTTTGAACAGTGTTTTCGCTCAGATTTATCTTTACATGAAAAATAGCTAAATTTCGATTACTTTTGAAACTGGGCTATTTTTGAACGACCACTTGTAAATCTGGCTATTTTTGAATTTCTTCCAATTTTGTATATTACCCATCCTAATTAGAATTATTTATAAATTTTATATAATCCTTTATTAGTGCCTTAAATTAGGGGATTCGGTTACGCCCATTTTTTTTCTCTCCTCTCCTCTTTCCCTATTCACTACTGCATCTCTCATCAATTTTTCCTTCTTTGTTCATCACTCTCTCTCTCTCACCTTCTCTCTCAATAAAATTTGTGAATGAAATTGCAGATATAGAGATATATACATGGCTTGAGGAACGAAATGAGCAATTCCTGGTGTTAAAGGGGAACATGATAGGTTACAAGTACATTGTAATATGTTTTGATGATCTAACAAACTTACTGTCAAGAACCAGATTATAAGGAACCAGTTACATTTTCTCAAGACTAGGGGTGCTTATCGGGCGGATAATTACACTTAACGGTTCGGTTTAATGGTTACCGGATTATAAATAGAATAATCCACTAACCATCCAATAAGACAACAGGCGGATTGGTATGGGATTAATAATTATAGGGCGGTTATCGAGCGTGTGACGACCCGACCAGTCGTCTCATGAGTTACCGCTCCGTTTCCCCCATTTCTGCTTCCTTATGCTTCGTTATCCGTGTTTTATGTGGTCGAGTTGATTGGTTTGTGGTTGGAGCGGATTTGACAAGGAAATGGGACACTTAGTCTCTTTTTAGAAGGCTTAAGTTGGAAAGTCAACCGGACGTTGACTTATGAGTTAGAGGGTTCGGATGTGAATTTCGATGGTTCGTTTAGCTTCGGGAGGTGATTTGTGACTTAGGAATGTGATCGGAAGTGGTTTTAGAGGTCCGGTGTAGAATTAGGCTTGAATTGGCGAAGTTAGTATTTTGGCGATTTCCGGTTGATAAGTGGAAATTTGATCCGAGGGTCGGTATGGGATTCCGAGAGTTGCTGCAGCTTCGTTGTGTGATTTGGGATGTGTTTGCAAAATTTCAGGTCATTTGGATGTGGTTTGGTTGGTTTTTTTTTTTTTTATTTTTTATCAAAAGCGTGTTTCGGAAGTTTTAGAAGAACTTAGGCTTGAATTCGATGTAATTTGATGGTTTTAGTGTTGTTTGAGGTGTTTTGAGGATTGGAACAAGTTTGAATGATGTTTTGGGATGTGTTGGTGCTTTTGGTTGAGGTCCCGGGGGCCTCGGGGTAATTTCGGATGGCTAACGGGAAGAATTTTGGACTTGTGCAATTTCTGATTTCAAATGTTTCTGGTATTTTCGCACCTGCGGCTTGGGAACCGCAAGTGCGGTATCACAGATGCGGGGTGGAGGTCGCAGAAGCGAAAAGGGCAAGGATAGGCTGGGACCGCAGATTCGGATAGGGAGCCGCACCTGCGGAGCCGCAGATGCGGCTATTGGACCGCAGATGCGGCCAGGCGGGACTTAATGAAGTTCCGCAGATGTGGAATATTAACCGCAGAAGCAATACCGCAGAAGCGGATTTTGAACCGCAAATGCGGTTTTGTCTGGGCAGAATGTTTAAATGGGTCTTCTTCGCGAATTTTTAAGGGTTTTTCATTTCTAACTTCGGACTGGGAGAATTGTGAGCGATTTTGAAGAGGGACTTCAAGGAGCTTTGATAAGGTAAGGATTTTTGGACCTAAAACACGATTCTATGGTGTTATTTCATGAATTAGGACTGAAAATTTAAGGAATTAATGGACAAAAATAGTGGTTTAGGGCTTGAACTTAAGAGAGCATAAATTAAGGATTTGAAGGGCTAATTGAACTCCGATTCTTGTGTTTTTGATATGTATAAACTCGTGGGGAGATAAGGAGTCTAATGATGTAAAAATTTCTGAGTTTCGAGAAGTAGGCCCGGGGCTCGGGTTTTGCTAATTTCGAGATTTTTGATATTTTTCGATTGTTTTCGCTTGGGCTTTGTTCCCTTAGCATATTGTGACGTATTCGCTCTGGTTTTGGTCAGATTCGACGCGCGAGGAGGCCGATTTGAGAGGCAAGGGCATAGCGAGCTAGAGCTTTGGCCGGTTTGAGGTGAGTAGTGATTGTAAATGATGTCTTGAGGGTTTGAAGCCCCGGAGTGCACAACATAGTGCTATGTTGAGGTGAGACACACGCTGTATGATGAGCGTGGGGTCCATTATTACTGGGGATTGTGACTTGGTCCGTCCCGATTGATGATTTCACCGCATTTTTGACTGAGATTTAATAATTATCATTATGATTTGGGCTAGTTGCCATGTTTGGGGCCTTGTGCCGACTTGTAGAACCCTTAGGGGGCATTATGACTGATTTTCCTCACTTTACTTGTTAAAAACCATATCCTCAGTCATGTTTCTAACTGTTTAAAACAATATGAACCGATTTTTGAAATGTTAATCCTAAATGAAAGAAATATGTGAGCTGAGATCCCTACCTTATATTATTGTGCCCGAGAGGCTGTGGTTATAATGGCTGAGAGGGGTTTAGAACCCAAACGGTGAGGATGTTATATATATATATATATATATCATGGATCGGGCTGCACGCTGCAGCAAATACTTATATGGATCGGGCTGCATGCCGCAGCAGATATATATGTGGATCGTGCTGCGCGCCACAGCAATATTGCGCTTGGGCTATAGGAGCCCCTCCGGAGTCTGCACCCCCACAGTGAGTGCGGGTACCAATATGGATCGGGCAGCACGCCGCAGCGAGATATGGATCGGGCTGCACGCCGCGGCGATATGTGGATCGGGCTGCACGCCGCAACGGTTACTATATGATATTGTCTGAGAGTGGTCTGAGAGAGAGAGCCCGAGGGGCTGAGAGTGTTTCTGAGAGTGAGCCCGAGGGGATGGTACTGCTTTGAGACATTGCCCGAGGGGCGAACTTTTATGTGCGCATCTTGCATGTTTATTTGCCTTTCTACCTGTTATACTGTGGTATTGGTGCCCGAGGGGCGGATTTTTCTGTGCTTATCAGCACTAACTGTTTTGAAATCGTTTTCGTAACTGTTGAAAAGATCATTTTCAAAAGAGCTTTAAACTGAGCCAAGATATTTCCAAAGATTTTACAGCCTTACTGTTTTCTCAAAGGATTGTACCCTGCTTCTATACAGCATGATGGTTTGCTTTACGTGATTTCTTACTGCTCAGTTGTTATTTACCTTTATTACTTCACTGAGTTGGAGTACTCACTTTACTCCCTGCACCTCGTGTGCAGATGCAAGTATCTATTCACCCGGTAGCGGGTTTTGGCCGAGTCAGAGGCAGAGTTACATGAATTAAGGAGG